>NC_056729.1:616826442-617126442 GCF_019279795.1 Protopterus annectens | reverse complement strand
TGGTGGATCACATCACCTCAACTTCTCCGAGGAAGACCCTTCACTCACCCCCCCCCCCAGTCGCCACGTTGACAACAGACGCCTCCCTGATCGGGTGGGGGGGGCATTATCAGGGCAGGACAGTCCAAGGCATGTGGCAACCTTTCGAGTGCCACTTGCACATAAACGTCTTAGAGATTATTGTAGTGCTTTTAGCATTGCAAGCCCTTCACGACTCTCTTCCCACTGGGACTATTGCAATTGAAATGGACAACATGTCCGTAGTGTGGTACATCAACAAGCAAGGCGGAACCAGATCATACACTTTATGTCGAGAGGCACTCAGACTTTGGCAATGGGCGATCTCTTCTCAGCGTTTTCTGATAGCAACGCACATTCCCGGGAAATCCAACGTTATTGCAGACAAATTGAGCAGGGCAATTCCCATGCCCCACGAGTGGTCTCTAAAGAAATCAGTTCTAAAAGAAGTATTCCTAAGATGGGGCCAGCCTTGCTGCGATCTTTTTGCTACTCCCCAAAACAGCAAGTGTCATGACTTCTTCACTCTCTTCCCGTTACCAGGCCATCCCACCAGAGACGTTCTAGTCCACGATTGGCCCCGGGGACTTCTGTATGCCTTTCCCCCCTTTCCACTGATATCTCAACTAATTCAGAAAGCCATCGCCTTGAGAGTGACAATGATCCTCATTGCCCCTTACTGGCCTCAACAGATATGGTTTCCATTTCTTCATCGTTACCTTTTGGAGCAGCCTTGGCATCTGGACCCAGTACCAGATCTGATAACCCACCAATTGGGTCAGCTGCACCAATCTCTGCTTTCTCTAAACCTCACAGCGTGGTTTCTCCAATTCCAACCTTAGCCAGGCTTCCCTCAATATCTCGCTCGGTCCGAGATATCTTGCTAGCCTCTCATAAATCTTCTACCCGGAAGATTTATAGTAGCAAATGGAAACGCTTCTCCTTTTGGGCAACATCAAAAAACATAGATCCCTTTACAGCACCTATCCAGTCTATTCTAGATTTTCTAGCAGAACTCTTTCATTTAGGATCATCTGCATCTACCATTAGAGTTCAATTGGCTGCCATATCTAATTTTCATGTTGGTGTCTCGGAGTCTAGCATCATGGCTCACAAACTCTGTAAAGCCTTTTTAAGGGGCGTATTTCTTCTCAAACCTCCAATCAAAGATCCCCCACCTCAATGGGATTTGAACTTGGTTCTGGCATCCTTAATCCTTCCCCCATTCGAACCAGTGGCTTCATGTTCTCTGAAGTTGCTTTCTTGGAAGACACTTTTTCTGGTAGCTATAACTTCAGCGAGAAGGGTATCTGAACTCCATGCTCTGTGCAGTCATCCTCCTTACTTAGTGTTTCACAAGGATAGGGTATCCCTCCGTACTAATCCATCCTTTTTGCCCAAAGTTTCCTCTCAAGTAAACCTAAACCAAATTATTGTTCTCCCCGTCTTTTTCCCTAACAATTCAAACAGGTCGGAACAAAAGTTACATTTTTTGGATGTTCATCGCCAACTTAGATATTACTTAGGACTAAACAATTCAGGAAATCTAATCAATTGTTTCTGTCATATGCGGAAGGGAAATTGGGCCTCCCAGTTACTAAAGTATCCCTCTCTAGATGGCTCACCTCTACAATTACCTTCATCTATGAGATCAGACATCAAAAACTACCCTCAAGACCTAGAGCTCATTCAACTAGGGCATTAGCTACATCTGTAGCTTTTCAGGATAGGCTGCCAATAGATTCCATTTGTGCAGCAGCCACCTGGGCTTCTCCTCATACATTCATTTCACATTACAAATTGGACATGGTTTCCAGAAGCCGTGCCAATTTTGGTTCCACTGTTCTCAAGAGTCTGTTCCGATAGGCCACCCGGGATAAGGTGCTAGGGACGCGGTCCCATCCAGCAAGAATGAAGGCGAGATGGACAACTTAACATTAAGAAGTTATGTACCTACCATAATGTTCCATGTTAGTTGTCTTCTTCTTGCCTTCTTTCTTGCGTCCCACCCTCCTTCCCCCAAGCCTGGACAGACCGACAGGAATTCAGTTTGTGTTCTTCCTCTGGAAGTCGTCATTCCCACACATTCTTCCACCTCTTTTCTCCTTTCTTAGGTCTGCGATACGTTTCACGCAGGTTGTTTTGAGGTGGGTTTCCCTACTCCATTCTATGGAGTCTAGGGATGCTTGGTATAGCTATCAAACGAGATCTGAGTAGTTACCGCCTAACATTGTGGGATATAGGGGAGCCTCGAGCCGGTGGAATTAGCTCTCGAGCTTTAGTATTGGCCAAGTCGGAGACGAGGATCGGCTCTGAACCCATCCAGCAAGAAAGAAGGCGGGAAGAAGACAACTAACATGGAACGTTATGGTAGGTACATAACTTCTTATTTTCACTTTCTGTCTCTGACTTGTACAAAAGTGCGGTAATTTACTATATGTGCAAAATGTTTATTAAACAATCCACTTTTTTAGTACATGTGATTACTGCACATAGTTGTGCAATCAGTGGATATAAGGCTTTTTAAAATGTGCAGATTCTACTGCAGATGCTGTAAGAACTATAAATCGCACACTTTGATCTGAAATTTGGCAAAGTGGATTTCTTTTAAATGTAAACAACATAACAAACCAGCATATTGTTTAATACAGATGGTTGCTAAATGAAATGCATTCTTAATGAATAGTGTATTTATTACACTGTTGCATTACTTTTTAATACCAATTTTTTTTAGCGGACAAGACTGGTGCATTGGCTACTGCAAAACAATCTGCCCATCACCCACCTCTTCCAGGGAGAGTCTTTCTTTGTATGAAGATGTCTTCAATGCTGTTGTTTGGTAGTTCTTCCACCATAATACACTGGACATTGTGAAGAGACAGATCAGGTTTTATTTGCTTTCTCATTGCTGTATGATGCACATTATGAGATACAGAGAAAGACTCTAAAAACAGAGATACACATCTCTGTGAATCCTACAAAATCTATGCTTAATGTCACACTGCACACAGATAGACTTAGGCACACATTACTACTGCTGCTATGTGCAATCCCCGTGTTACTCTAACAGACCAAAACACAGCTAGATGAGAATCTGATACGACCAGCTACTCTAACTCACCATTCTGCCAGAATTTAAATAACTTATCTGCCACTACTATAAGGTTCATGCTGCTGCTTCCCCCCAAGACCATAAACATCTGTTTGTGCATGCCTGGTATAAACCAGTTTCAAAAAACTAGTCAACCTATGATCCTATGTTACTTAAGCAGAAATCACTATCAGAAAACAGCCTATCTTGCCCTGATAAGTAAATAAATCAATAAATACGTACATGCGCACATAAATAGTTGCTCACACACACACACACACACACACACACACACACACACACACACACACACACACACACACACACACACACACACACACTGCTATTATCATAGTCAAGAACCTACTTTTTTGACCCGGCATAGCTCTCACCCTCTTAGAGCAAGAAATCTGGGCAAAGCTACTGGGAGGACAAAGGCCCAAAAATAGGGACAAATTTTAAATATCGCTATTATAACCTTAGAAAGTTGCTAGAATGACAGGATTTGTATTATCATGCATTTTCTGAAATATGAAGTCTGAAACTAAAATGTATGCCACTATTTAGGGACTTCAATCCTCAGTGATTTGACAGAAAAGAAATGTTATGAAGAACAGGCCAAAAGTATGAGGTAAAAATCTGGACAGTTGAGAGGTATGTGACCAGGTTATAATCTCCATTTTTGGACTTCCACAGACTGGTCTGTAGTATATAAAGCACAGTTACATGAGAATGTAATCATGACATTTCATATTGAATATTGCCATAACTAATAATTCATAGGGACTCAGCTTATACAAATCTGCTCTGTTTAGGTGTACATTTATTTTCCATATAGCTGGATGAGATTAAACTGTTTTCTGTTCAGAATGATTCCTAAAGAATAAGTAACCATTTAAAGACAATGTAAAGATATAATAGAAACTGATTTATTTGCACTGCATCCTTGGACATGTAGAAATCATAGTGCACCTTTGAGTTCAACAAAAACAGAGTTACAGATTTCCTTCTGAATTTATACATAAAAATGCAGTATCAACAATTTATTATCACATACGCAACACAGACATAAGTAATGGGGGAAAATGAAAATAAAAACAATTTGTTTTCTGTGTAACTCTCCCTGCAAGAATGAAAGTAAATGCACAATCTCCCACTCAATCAATATTTATTAGGCAGCTTTCTAAAGGCAAGGTACTATGTGCAATAACATTATAAACAAGAACAATGAATAACATAATTTGCGCTTTGGAGCTTTCCAATATGTTAAGAATACTGCAGCAGTGAATATAAGGACATAGTACATTTCTGCAAAATCTTAACGTAATGGTAGATGTCTTTGCCTTTACTGCTGCAGTATTCTCTCCCTTCCTTCTTCCCCCTAGTCCTTTGCCTTCCTGGACGTACAGATTACCTCTTGGGTCCTTGGACTGTTGTTCCTACTGTAGCAATCAATTCTGACTATGGTAGGCCTGAACATCACCTTTGTGTCCTACACTATACAAGGAACATTTGGGTGACATTCAATGTACATTTAAAGCAACAGGAATCTTTGGTAGACTGGCTGGACATTGGGCTTTCACAGCAGGGAATCGCATATGCTAAGAATACTGCAGCAGTGACGGCAAGGACATCTACCATTATGTTAAGATTTTAAACAACTGTACTTTCTCACCTGAGGTCAGCATACTTAACTAAACACCAGTTATCTTCCATAATGAGTCTGTTTGTGTACTAGTTAACATTTATTCTGAAAATAGAACATTTATTAACTAAAGTCATATTGTGCTGTATCACTTCTGGTTAAATACTGCCCTTTCAGTGGGAAAACACTGCTATTTTTACACAATACAGCCTGGGATCATAAATGTTAGTATCTTTGCTGTTACTGTGCATCAGCTGTGTTGTTAGCAGCTGACAACAGTACACAGAGTACAAGTAATGCAATTTTTTGTTACATTGTTTCTTTGAAACTAATGATATCCTCTTGTTGAATGCCCCCCCCCGCACACACACACACACACACACACACACACACACACACACACACACACACACACACACACACACGTGTGCACACTGAAGTTCCTCAATATTGCCATGCCCTTTTTAGCACCTTTAACTTTAGAATTTTATCAGATGAATCCTCAGTAATAGGACAATCAGCTCCCTTTTTGGTATGATTTTTTTTTTGCCTCCGTTGCTGACAAAATGAATGCAATTAGCAATCTGCAGATAGATGGTTGACTCTGAAATGGATCCCTAATTGCAGTCTCACTGCGTTAACTTTTGGCTTTGCTTTTAGGCATTAAGATCAACCCACTGTGCATCATACCACAGACTGGCTACTGCAAACAGCAGCAGAGAAGCAATACCTAATATAAAAAAATCAACTGTTTTCACTTTCTGTCTCTGACTTGTACTAAAAAAGTGGATTGTTTAGTAAACATTTTGCACATATAGTAAATTACCCCACTTTTGTAGATGTGATTACTGCACATAGTTGTGCAATCAGTGGTCTATATAAGGCTTTTTAAAATGTGCAGATTCTACTGCAGATGCTGTAAGAACTATAAATCGCACACTTTGATCTGAAATTTGGCAAAGTGGATTTCTTTTAAATGTAAACAACATAACAAACCAGCATATTGTTTAATACAGATGGTTGCTAAATGAAATGCATTCTTAATGAATAGTGTATTTATTACACTGTTGCATTACTTTTTAATACCAATTTTTTTTAGCGGACAAGACTGGTGCATTGGCTACTGCAAAACAATCTGCCCATCACCCACCTCTTCCAGGGAGAGTCTTTCTTTGTATGAAGATGTCTTCAATGCTGTTGTTTGGTAATTCTTCCACCATAATACACTGGACATTGTGAAGAGACAGATCAGGTTTTATTTGCTTTCTCATTGCTGTATGATGCACATTATGGGATACAGAGAAAGACTCTAAAAACAGAGATACACATCTCTCTGAATCCTACAACATCTATGCTTAATGTCACACTGCACACAGACTTAGGCACACATTACTACTGCTGTTATGTGCAATCCCCGTGTTACTCTAACAGACCAAAACACAGCTAGATGAGAATCTGATACGACCAGCTACTCTAACTCACCATTCTGCCACAATTTAAATAACTTATCTGCCACTACTATAAGGTTCATGCTGCTGCTTCCCCCCAAGACCATAAACATCTGTTTGTGCATGCCTGGTATAAACCAGTTTCAAAAAACTAGTCAACCTATGATCCTATGTTACTTAAGCAGAAATCACTATCAGAAAACAGGCTATCTTGCCCTAAGTAAATAAATCAATAAATACGTACATGCGCACATAAATAGTTGCTCACACACACACACACACACACACACACACACACACACACACACACACACACACACACACACACACACACACTCACACACTCTCACTGATTGCTATTATCATAGTCAAGAACCTACTTTTTTGACCCGGCATAGCTCTCACCCTCTTAGAGCAAGAAATCTGGGCAAAGCTACTGGGAGGACAAAGGCCCAAAAATTGGGACAGATTTTAAATATCGCTATTATAACTTTAGAAAGTTGCTAGAATTACAGGATTTGTATTATCATGCATTTTCTGAAATATAAAGTCTGAAACTAAAATGTATGCCACTATTTAGGGACTTCAGTCCTCAGTGATTTGACAGAAAATAAATTTTATGAAGAACAGGCCAAAAGTATGAGGTAAAAATCTGGACAGTTGAGAGGTATGTGACCAGGTTATAATCTCCATTTTTGGACTTCCACAGTCTGGTCTGTAGTATATAAAGCGCAGTTACATGAGAATGTAATCATGACATTTCATATTGAATATTGCCATAACTAATAATTCATAGGGACTCAGCTTATACAAATCTGCTCTGTTTAGGTGTACATTTATTTTCCATATAGCTGGATGAGATTAAACTGTTTTCTGTTCAGAATGATTCCTAAAGAATAAGTAACCATTTAAAGACAATGTAAAGATATAATAGAAACTGATTTATTTGCACTGCATCCTTGGACATGTAGAAATCATAGTGCACCTTTGAGTTCAACAAAAACAGAGTTACCGATTTCCTTCTGAATTTATACATAAAAATGCAGTATCAACAATTTATTATCACATACGCAACACAGACATAAGTAATGGGGGAAAATGAAAATAAAAACAATTTGTTTTCTGTGTAACTCTCCCTGCAAGAATGAAAGTAAATGCACAATCTCCCACTCAATCAATATTTATTAGGCAGCTTTCCAAAGGCAAGGTACTATGTGCAATAACATTATAAACAAGAACAATGAATAATATAATTTGGTGGGTAATAGGGTTCAATGTTTCTCAGTTGCTTACTTAGTAGGTAAATCTTGTTAACTGCAATTTTTTGAGTGGATTGTTTTAGTTTAGGTAGTCAAGACCTCTATGTTAGGACCCAAGTAAGAAAGCTGCATATAATGATACAAGAAAACAATACAGCACTTGTTCATAGGTTCATAGGTTCATACTAGGCTATCTGCCCTTGGGCATTTATAAGCTTAGCCAGAGTGTGCTTGGCTTTCGCCACCCATTTCAAATAAATTTTGCTATGCCCTTTTTCGAGGTTAGTATACTGTGCCACTGTCTAACAGTGACACAGAAGTGATACCCGGGGTAAACCTATGATCTCCCATCCACTCATCAAGATTCCTCTTGAAGAGAGTCAATGAGGGACTCTGCCTAACCTGGACTGGGATTTTATTCCAGAGTGAAGGGAGCCTCTGGGTTATGAATCTGTCCCTCCAGCATGTCCTATTTATTTCAGTGCTGAGATTCAAGTCTCTCGAGCTCGTAGCTCGATGGGATTTGGATTTTCTGAGGTGCAGCATGTCCATTAATTCCGGGTTGGACATGGCTTTATACATCAGGCACAGATCGCCTCTGAGCAGGCGGTATGCCACTGAGTAGAGCTGGAGTTTCTTTAACTGGGCAGCATATGGCATCTGTTTGAGCCCTTTGATCCTCTTGGTGAGGTACTTTTGGGGTCTTTCCAGTTGCTGCAGGTGTCTGGTAAGGTACATACCAAAGGGGCATTGTACTCAATTATGGGCCTGATGAGGGATGAGTAAACAGGCACAATGACCTCCCTGATCTAGATGTGAATTCCTTCATGATTAGGTGGGCTATATAAAATGTTTTTCTAACCACTTTGGCCACGTGGTTGTCAAATGAGAGATTGCTATCAACTTGGGTCCCCAGGTCCCTAATTACTTCTTCTGTACTTAATGGATTACCACCTATGTGGTAGTTTGTGGGCACTTTGTTTTTGTCAAAGGGGATGACTATACACTTTTTGGCGTTTAGCTTGAGGCCATGGCTCTGGCACCAGTTGTCTGTTTCTATGAGGCCCTTTTGGAGGATCCTTGTGTCGGCTGGAGAGTCTATTATGGTGCCCAGTTTGCAGTCATCTGCGAACTTGGTCAGCCACAGTCCTTCCATGTTGGCCTGTACCTCCGAGAAATATATACCGAACAAAAGAGGTCCCAGAACTGAGCCTTGTGGGACGCCACTTGTAACTGGTTTGGAGTCTGACATGGCTCCAGCAATTCTAACCATGTGGGTTCTGTCCTCGAGCCAGTTTGCAACCCATCTAGTGACATAGGGGTTTATATTTAAGCTGGTGAGCTTATCTATAATGCCCGAGTGGGGTATTGTATCGAAGGCTTTTGCGAGGTCCAGGTAGGCTGTGTGGACCACCTTCCCCTCGTCAATGGCCTTGGTGACTGTTTCAAAGAAATTGACCAGGTTTAAGAGGCAGGATCTGCCCTTAACAAAGCCAAACTGGGTAGGATCCAGTGTCTGTTGGTCCCCAATATCTTTATTTATGAGGTCCATGATGATCCTTTCCATAGCTTTGCAGACCAAGCTAGTCAGGCTTGCCAAGGCAATAGTTTTATAAATTTAAGACAGCATCAGTAATCTTTGAGATTTCTCACAATAGTGACACCTCCAGTAATCACACACATCCTGTCTTCCTCTTCTTCTTCTTCTTCTTCTTCTTTCAGCTTTTCCCGGTTAGGGGTTGCCACAGTGGATCACCTGTCCGCTCATGATTGGCAGTGGAGTTTTTATGGTGTCAAGTTGCCAGCCTGGTGCCCAACCTTCCACAGAAGGCATACACATGCATGCACTTACACCTAGAGCCAATTTAGAGTGTCCAATCCACCATCTTTTGGGATGTGGGAGGAAACCAGAGCACCACACATCCTGTCTTCCTCTAGAATCTCTAAATATAAAAAGACTGTTAAATTATAAATAGATCCTTGAGTTTATGCACATTTTCATCTGCATATGTCCATATAACTAAATGGTACTTACGCTGGAAATTTACATAGCAGTATCTGATGACTTTGGTTATACAGATGACATGCATAGGTTGATTTTAGATATATATATATATATATATATATATATATATATATATATATATATATACACACACACACACACACACATATATATATATATATATATATATATATATATATATATATATGTAGGGTAATGTTGGAAGGAACATTGAAACCTGGAAAGTAAAGTAGAATGTTAGAACCTTTGAGGATAAGGCAAAAGCTTGGTGGTTATGTTGTGTGGTAATGAGTTTTAAAGTGGGATTCACTTTGTCATACTAAATGAGGCTCACATGACTAGCTCCTGCTTACCTGGTTAGTATTAGGACTGCTATGTTATAGTATTAGTCTGACCAAGGCAGATTCTTCTTGTCATGTTTAGGACACTACAGGAGTCACACCCTGAACAGTAAATTTGTGAAACACTCTTCCTCAAGGGATGTATAACTGCTGTCCAAAGTGGAGCTCTGCTGTCCGGGTTGGTTCTTACCTGCTAAGAAAATACCTTAAATGGTTACTACAGTCTTAATACTGGACTTTGTAGACTAAAGTCAAATGGGTGGAGGATAAATTGCTTTGCAGTGAAAGTTATCACGGTTTGCCAACATGCAAGGTAATGATGTATTGTTGATTTGGCCTCAGATGAAAATCAGGCCAATCCTTTTAAATTACTGCTGGCTTTCTTATTGTACTAGATATTTTAAATGATTTGTAACAGTACCTGTGACAAAGGGAAATACTGCCAGCCCAGCTAGCTGGAATTTTGTAAATAAGTCTATGTTATTTGTGAATATTAATATGATTTATATGGAAATGTAGCAGAAGGAAATACTACCAGCCCAGCTATCTGGAATTTTGTAAATAAGTATATGTCATTTGAGAATATTAATATGATTTATATAGAAGTATGACAGAAGGAGATACTGCCAGTCCAGCTATCTGGAATTTTGTAAGTGGTTATGTGTCATTTGTGAATGCCAACATGCTTCATGTAAGATGCCTGTGCTACAACTGTGTTAGAACTGCATGTTATGTACTGAGCTAAAATATAACCACAGCATGCCCTGATGGTATATATAAACTATTGTAATTGTGTGAATGTATATATTTTTACCAGTGGAAACTAGAACATAGAGGGTTAACTTGCAAATCTTCAGGAAAATAGTTGAAATAAAATTGTTTTACGATTGTGCTATAAAAGTTATCTTTCAGTTTCAGTCAACAGGAGACAGGATGTCTACACTAGGGGACTCTGTGTTGTTTTGTAAGTGTTTTATTGTTTTATGTCTTCTAGCAGTTGCAAACATCTGAAGGCTTTGTATTTTCACAGAGAGATGTTAAATGTAGGTAGTTTCTGACACTGGGGGTTTAGCTTGGGTGATGTCATCCAAGCTAATCAGCAGTAATATCTGATATTAATTTAAGAACTCTCTGAGAGAGAGAAAGGGGGCATTTTGTATTTGCCTTTGACCTGACAACATCCACTCATCATCACTTCTGCCTGCTTGTTGTTCTGTAAGTAAGTTTTTAGGGTATAGTAACTCTTTTAGATTCAGAAAGGAATATAGTAAAGTATAGCTTAGATATTTTCTTTATTTATTTGAGACTGTCATGCGATATTGTTTTAAAAATTTCCTGTGATTTTGTACTCTAATGTAACTGATTACTTACTGAGTTTGTCTTGTTGTTTCATTATTTATTATTAAATATATTTAAACCTTTCAATTGTGGCTGGTCTGTTTAGAGATATTTAAGCTCTTATAATATTTGCATATCTATTTGGTGGCACTATACAGGCCACTAAATAGCTTTGTTCTTGGTTAGACTACCATTTGGATTAATAGTAACATTACACAGTAGGACTGGACACCCTTTGTCAAGGGCCTTAAAGTAGCTGATAAAGAGTGGCTGATGGCAGTCGAGACTACCTTATAGTCTGGGCAGAAGGCAGCATAGCTAGTATACCTGTGCCAGCCTTTCCCAGCAGTGTGTGTGTGTGTGTGTGTGTGTGTGTGTGTGTGTGTGTGTGTGTGTGTGTGTGTGTGTGTGTGCGCGCATGTGTGTGTGTGTAAATCAAATCTCAAAGAATGTGTGTGTCAGCTACTTGAGCAGGGACATGAAGCACTGGTTGGACAGAGAGGGTACTGGAGATCTTGGTTTGGCCACTCAGCTGAGATCTCAACCTTATAGCTGTGCCAGTGGGGAGTCTTATTGGGGATCTGGAGAAAGATGGAAAAATCAGCCCCAGACTGACTGTGATCTCTATGTGCTCTTAAGGGAAATTGCACTTTACTGTGTGTGTACTTGTTATCCTCCCAGTGTGTACATCCCCCACTGTTGCCAGTGGTGAGGATTGAGGCTCCTTGATTACTGGGCCAGTGCTGGGGCATCACAGTAGTAGATTATTGATTTCTAATAGTTATTGATTTGATTAAGTAAACTCATAGTAAATTATTTGCAAGAGTAGTGTTTGCATGTTGTAATTTTGGATTCTGCTATAAGGAACTTGTTAGATGGGTAGAGGATAACTTGCTTTACAGTGAAAGTTATCATGATTTACCAACATGCAAGGTAATGATGAATTGTAGATTTGACCTCAGATGAAAATCAGGCCAATCCTTTTAAATTGCTTCTGGCTTTCTTATTGTACTAGATATTTTGAATGATTTGTAATGGTACCCTCTAAGTAGATTATTGATTACTAATGGTTATTGATCTGATTTAGTAGTCTCATAGTAAATTATTTGCAAGGGTAGTGTTTGCACTTTGTAATTTTGGATTCTGCTATAAGGAACTTTTTGCTCTATAAAATGTTAATAACTGCTGCCTGAATTTGGGTCACCAGACCTCTCATCTGTCCAGAGTTTCACAGAATGTCCAGATTTTTGCCTCACATTTTTTATCTGTTTCTCACAAAATTTGTGGTTTTCTGGCAAATCACTGAGGATTGAAGTCATTAAATTATGACAGACATTTGCGTTTTTGATTTCATATACTTCAGAAAATGCATGCTAATGGAGAAGCTGTTATTCTAATAACATTCGAAGTATATAAAAACATTTACAATATGACCCTATTTTGGACCTTTGTCTCTCCATTATTTTTGCTTTTGTCCAGATTTTTTTTTTTTTTTGCTATGAGGTTGAGAGGCATCTCCCTGCTAACTACCCAGTGGGAGAAAACAACTAGAGGAGAGGTTTGGTTCTGTCAGCTGACTTGGGACAAGACAACAGATTCTGAATACTGACAGCATTACATTTTGTCAGTATTGCTGGTGTTCAGGTGTTATTTCAGTCAGAATTCCTTTCTTTTCAACAAAACCTTACATAAAATGAAATGTAAAGGGGTCAGAATGCAATTTAATTAATAAGCTAAAAACTTCCTTTTTATTCATTATTGTACACCACCACTGTTTTATTTGGGTTCAACCTTGAACCCCTCCCAACCAAAGGAAGCCAAGTACTGTCCAATGCTTTCTATTCTTTGACTAGGTTTCATAGACAGAGCATTGAGCTGTGCAAATTAATGTTGGTAGCAGCATGCAAAAGGTGTGGATGATTCTAAGACACATCTTGGCTTTGCAAAGGTCATAATAACATAAAAGTACACTATATACTAATGAGTACATAATGAGCACCCCATGCAAAGGAGCCACTCAGATTATCCAGACAAAGGAATCCCAAATCGCAAACCAATTCAGAAACATATAAAAGTGGTAGCACTAGGTTTGTGGCAACACATACCTATTCTGAATATTAAGTTCCTTGGTGTAGCTGATGGGAGCCATAATAGGAATAGTAGTAGAAATGTGCATAGCAGCATGTTTTGGGAAGTGTCATTAGTACTAGTGCCTGCAGTAATGTGCATCATAGCCATATGTGGGACTGGAGGAGGTACAGACTGCACCTGACATGCTGCTAACTCACAACAGTTTGTGGAACATTTCTGAATGGACAGAGATACTGAAAGGAACCTAGTTGAACTGTGTAGCCCTCAGATGGAATCATGAGGGTTGCATGGTATGCATATTCCTGTGGATAAAAATCTTAGTTGGAGGGACCTTCCAGTGACGCGTAAGGGATACTACAGGCCTCGGACTTGTAATCATGAACTAGCTCTTCAGCATTGTGCTACAACATGTAGAGGAGCATATCTGACTTCCCAGGACAACAGAGAAGAGAAACAATATCATGCAGGACTTTTATAACATAGGCCATTTCCCTGGGGTCCTGGAAAACCATAGATTGTACATACGTCTCTAACAAAAAGACGGTAATCCATTAAAAGTAAGGGCTTTCACTCTGTTAACTGTCATGTGGTGTGTAATACCCAAATTAATATTCATACTGTGTCTCTCTCTGTACCACCCAAGCAGTTCACATGACTCACACATTTGTCATACCTCTAAACTATACTAATGGTAAATGCGAGGGGACTTCCCGAAGGGTCACTTTGTTTTTAGATACAAACATACACTAACTAGACAGGACTGTAAACACAGGTACTATGCAACCAGATAGCAGACCCCTTATAAAATGCTGTTTGCTGTCGTACAGCCAGATATGCCGTAGAGGCCCAGTTGATGATGTCCTAGAAGCAGCTTCTAGACCATGCAGAAAATGGGCTATAACACAGTCCATTAAGAAACAAAACATAACATAGGCAGTGAGACATTTCCATGTGGTACATTTGGTTGGGGACAGATGGCTGAAGTAACATTCAAATGCAAAGAGGTATAGCTGTTGCAAATTCCCTGTAAATAAAGAGAAGAATGCAGTGCCATACCCACACCATCAATAACCAAATGCACAGGGGGGAAATAATGTCCATGGGCCCCAAGGGAACATAAGACAACAGGCAGTATGGCAGGCATCAGCAGCAGGCTTGTCAGTGGGCATGTCAGGTGGCAGTAAAAATGCAATGCACAATAGGCAATAACTATAAGTGTGTGTAGACCACAATCCTCCTTCACATTGTATAAGAAGCATTACATAAAATGCATACTGGAGCATAAAAGTGTCTACAGTAGCATGCAAGGTTTCCTCCATGCTGTGGCACCCTTCTGGATGTCGTAGTTACATAAGCATGTATGTACACTCAGCACAACACTTATTACTTCTTTCTTCTCCATGCATTGGGTTATTAAAGCTGTGGGCATGGTAGCATGTGCTTCTTTTTACCCACAGGGAATTCTCATCAGCCATATTTCTTTGCAGCTGAATGTCATTTCAGCCAAGTATCCCCAACCAAATGTACCGCAGGGAAATAACTTCCTGTCTAGGTGCCTGAACCCATACAGCACTTGTCTATGAATCACAGCTGTTATCTGTTGACAAGTTAAAAAATACTTCCTGATGTTATGGCATAAACATTACTGTCCCATTTAGTAAATAAGCTTTCTTTCTGAATGATAGCCTAAATGATTTCTACAAACTCATCATATCCTTTACCTTATTAAGTATTCTTTCCCATTCCATTATTACACTGTGTTTTCGTATATAGTCCCTTAATACTGAAACTTCTGATCCTGTAAGATATGCTCCTCCAATGCTAACTATGTCACCTAAACCTTTTCTTTTATTCTTATCCAGGCAAAACCCTACTTTCTTAAACATTATTCCATTTCTTTAATAACTTATTGTATTAATATCCTATTCTTGTTATTAAAACGAAATCATCTGCATATCCCACTGAGATAAGCAACCTTGTTCCTTCCACTGTTTCCCATTTTCTATCATCTAACTTCTTTCTAAGGAAGAAACTCTATTCCCTGCAAGCTCTCCTCACCCTGGAGAATGCAGACTTCTGTGCAGTTACTGAAACATGGTTTAAAGCAATGGAGAGCACCCCAGCAGTGCAGGGTTAAAATTCCTTGCCCATATTTAAAACAGCTATTGCACAGAAAGGGACAAAAGATGGAGGAGTCTCAATTTATATAAAAAACAAACACACCTGAAGACTGGTCAGACAGTATGACACTCTTAAGCTTATCCATTTCCGGATTACATTGGGCAAAGTCCCATACCCTATCCCTTCAAGGTAAAGGTCCCCTTCTGTGACCCAGGAAGCCCATAACACATATTTAAACTTACTGGAGACACTCCCCATTCAATCCAACACCACATTTGTGGGTGACTTTAACTACTCCAATATAAAAAGGGGGATCTTACACAACCCCAAAGATTCCTGGAGTTTGTAAACAGAAACACCCTGGGCCAGCTAGTCCATATGCCCACTTTGGATGCTACTGTCCTTGAACTGGTCCTCACAAACATGGGAGAATATTGTAATTCCCCCCACCACCACCATGTAAGGTCATCACTGGTCAGTTCAAAACATAAAGCTGTCTCCTTTAAAATAAAAATAAAACACAGGACTGCAGCTAATCTTGGAAATTTTAGGAATTATTCTATGGCAAATTTCCTACATTTAAGTGGCACCCTGTTAAAATTTCTACCTTCCAAACCCTGAGTAAATCACCATTTATGCAAAATTGTTCAGATACCCAGTACAATTATTTTAAGGGCTGCATAAAAACAACTGTTCCTACCCAGAATAAGCACTTTACAAACTAAAAAAAACAAGTCACCCTGATGGAATCCCAACATCAATAGGTTGTATAACAAAAGAAAGAAAATCATGGCAAAAATTAGGAAGTACAATACCAAGCAAGGTAAAAGCTTTATCATCATTCTAAGCAAGCAACTTAATGAAGCTAATCAAGTCTACCAAAGACACATTTGAGGTAAAAATAGCCCCAAGCACAATCACAAGGGATTCTACAATTATGTCTGCAACGTCAGTGTCAACAATAATGTGCTAAACTAACTGTAAGTAGAGGCACATATAATGAGCCAGTATAGAAGAGTTGATTGATATAATAGAGATGGATAGAAATAACTGAGATCGATTAAAGAAATAGATTACAGAAAGTCAGTAAAAGCCAAATGTTAGAAGTCTGATAAAACAAATTAACACAATAATCAAGACTATTAAGAGAAATTCATGTGATATAACAGAAGGAAATGGGATATATTACTGTGTAGCTAAATTAATAACAGATAAAGTCTTACCACAAAAACACAGGGCAGTAAGAAAAAGGAAGGGAAGAAATCAAATGCCATCATTGAAGTATTGAACATGGAAAATTGTAAAGCAATTAAGACATGAAGTGTCATTATTAGAAGAGTATAAAAGATGGAACAGATCAACAAAAATACTTAGAAATATAGACATGATTAAATCAACGTGCAGTATCAGAACAGAGCAGGATCTGTTGTAGACTACTGCAAATAATAAACTAAAGATAGCATAGGCAAAAAAACTTAGATGATATGCAGAATACTATAAAGGAAAAGTACAAAATAAGCAATTCATTGATAATCCAAAAGGTTTTATAGAGAATTGGGAAAACAAAGCAAAAGGAATAGAAGAAATGTCACTTAGAAAAGAAGAAATAAACATGTGTTGGTGAAATATATATGAAGACCCCATGGAACAACACAAAGATGCTGAATGGATAGAAGAAGTAAAAGAAACAGTTAGAAGTTCATATGTACAGAATATGAAATGGAATGAATTAATGGCCATAGAAACTGAAACAAAATTAAAAAAAGCTCCTAATTGGAAAACCCCAGGGTCAGATGCAGTACCTAACTTCTGGCTAAAAGTATTAATATCTTTACACAAAGATTTAGCTTGTGTAAGAGCTACTTACAGTCTACTAACTAGCTACTTACTTACAGTTATCCCTCTCCATAAAGGGGGAATGACTATAGACCCTGGAAATTATCACCCCATTAGCCTGACAAGTCTGATACATAAGGCTATGGCGTGCATCACCATGGACCTAATTAACAAGGATATAGGGAATCTCCAAATTCTGGATCCCACGCAATTTTGTTTTGTGAAAGGTAGATCATGCCTGCTCAACCTGGTTGACTTCTTTGAGTCAGTCACCAGGGCTGTGGATGAGGGCAAGGTAGTTTATACAGCCTACCTCAATCTGGCCAAGGCTTTTGATACCAATCTCCACTCAGGAATTATTGATAAACTCATCGAACTAGGCATCAAACCCTATATCACTAGGTGGGTTGCAAATTGGCTCTCAGATAGACCTCACAGTGTGAAAGTAGCAGACTCCAAAGACTGCCGACCAGTCATGAGTGGAGTCCCACAGGGATCGGTCCTAGGTTCTCTCCTGTTTGGCATCTACTTCTCAGAAGTCCAGGCCAACACGGAGGTACTCTGGCTGACCATGTTCACAGACGACTGCAACCTGGAAGCCATTATCAACTCCCCAAATGATGAAGACATCCTACAGAAAGGCCTCAATGAGATCAATGACTGGTGTCAAAACCATGGCCTTAAGCTTAATGCCAAAAAATGTGTCGTCATCCCCTTTGGGAAAAACTCAGATGTAATGGGATCCTATCTCGCCTACATTCATAACTGATGGGCTCGGATCCATGAAGTCTCTTATTGGCTGGGCTACCCTCTATCCCAGGATGCACCACACCTGCTTCCCCAGATCACAAGCTAGGCGTGTTCTCGACTTGGCTGGAGCTAAGTGTACTTTTATTACTTTTTTCTGGTCTTTGACCTTGGGTTTTCTTCACAATTTAATACAACAGCTGTTTTAATGGCTATTTCGTGTTTTTTTTGTTTGAGCGATTGAGTGTTTGTCGATCTTATATAAGGGCCTTTGCCCTTCTTAGTGGAGTGTCTGTGTTGTTATTTCTTTTGCCCGTTGTTGTGTTCCTTTGTGTTTGTCATTTCTCTTGTGAGGTAAATCTTCTCTCTAGACTAACAGTCTGTTCTTTGCGCAAAATTTGGGTATTGCATAGTGTTATTGTACAAGTATGTCTAAAGAACAAAAATCAGGGTTCAAAAAGTGCATTAGGTGCAATTATAAAATGTCTATTACAGACAGTCATTCTATATGTGTATATCGTTTAGGGCCAAAACATTTGCAGGAGATATGTAGTGTGTGTCATGCTTTTTCTGCTAGGGTTCTTCAAGAACGAAAAAATAAATTGATCTTGAAGGGTCTTATTAAGCCCTCTTTTGAGGAAGCTTTGGATTCATCTTCTACTGCTTCTAAAGGCTCCAACAAGTCCGTTGGAACCGACTGCTAACATAAGTCGACCTCTTCTTCCTCGGCTCCACTGACGTCTGCCTCGATGCCTCTTTCCTCAGCTCCATTAGTTAACCGCAGGTTGGAGCATCGAGGCGAATCACCTCCATCGGTTCCGATGGTTTGAACCAGTGGAGGTGTGCAGTTCAGACTCTTCCTCGGCATAGTGTTGGAGCCCGGTCCCCTACATTGTCTGAGCCGAGAGGAAAGTCTAAATCCTCCAAATTGTCGGATTCGGATTTGGATAGGGTTATTCAGAGGCTTTTCCAGTCTCCAGTTTTTGCACAAATGGTCTCGGCTCTGGCCCAGTTGCTCGATTCCTCCTCCAACCTCCTCGGAGCCGTTGGAGTCAGTGATGGTGGAACAAGGCGGAGCCGTACGGTCGGAACCGAGACCCCCTCGAGGTCTATCGGCACCGACCATTGTTCCTACCCTGTCCTCAGGTTCAGGGTTTGGTACTGGGACTTCCTCAGCCGGGGCCGAGGGGAACATCTTGGGACTGGGTGCCTAGGTACCTAGTCTTCCCCTCGGAGCATCGGCTGCCGGAATTCCTAGTGCCATCATGGTCTCTCAGCCAGTGATCTCCATGGAGTCTGGAGGTCCTGCCTTTGAGGCCATGAGGAGCGCACTGGCCATGTCCTTGCCGGCTCAGCAGGCTTCCATCTCACCGTCCCTAGACCTGGAGACTGGTGCTTCTGGCGTACTGCAGTCCCATGACAGCGGGGCCCCAGGGCCTGAGGACACCCTTCCCTTCTTCCGGGGTCCGTCGGATGAGCCTCCATGGAAGAAATTGTGCAAGAGGAAGCACGTAGACTTCCAAGATGAGTCTGTCACATTGGACACTGACCTCGATGACGCGGAGGGGTCCCCAAAATCATCTTCGGATGATGTCTCTTTCTCGGATATCCTTGAGATTCTGAGACAGAGAGGAGATTGGCAGGCCAAAACCTGTTCGGCTGAGGAGTCAGTCTTCCTCAAGGCCTTCGGGGCCCAGCCCTCTGCCTCCTGGGTGTCTCCGCCCTTCGATGAATTGCTTGATTTGGTTTCTCGAAAGGCTTGCGAACACCCTAATTCTGTGGAACCGGTGCCTGCAAGACCAAATAAATTTCTTTCAGCCCCCCCTCAAAAGGAATTTTTAATAAAAGGAGTTCCTGTAGATGCAATGGTGGTGGCATCTGCCACACAGCAGGACGTGGCAGAGGCTTCAACGTCTATCCACCCTCCTAATAAGGATTCCAGGAGCATGGATAGGTACAGTTTCTTCAGTGGCCTTTGCCGCTGAATTACTTATGTCATTTTACTAGGCTCCAAAGGGACCTCCTTAAAGAGCTAAGTGAGCCCCTCACAGGTAATCTACCTGAGGCGCTAGCCCACACTGTTGGAGATGACTACCTTATTTTCCATTGTGAACTCGTCCATGAGGCTCATCTCAGTAGACACGCCTGGTTATGCTTGTGTCCCTAGGCCTTCAAGTCTTCCT
Source organism: Protopterus annectens (assembly GCF_019279795.1). Classification (NCBI taxonomy): domain Eukaryota; kingdom Metazoa; phylum Chordata; order Ceratodontiformes; family Protopteridae; genus Protopterus; species Protopterus annectens. The sequence goes on along the minus strand of NC_056729.1, from coordinate 617,106,298 downwards.
TAGCACGCCCCTTTGATGGGTCATCCTTGTTTGGACCCAAGGTGAAGGACACACTGACAGCAGGAGGGCAAGACCTTGACTGTGGGCCCGTTTTTCCCTCTAGGCCTTACCCCAAGGCCCAGAGAGGAGGGAAAATGTGGTTCAGGAAAACTCAGAGGTCTTTCCCTACTCCACCCAGTGATCCCCTAGAGGCGGGGGATTCAGCGCCCAGAGGCGGCAGAGGCCCCCGTAACTCTGGAGACCGCGATTCCTTTCATGGTTCTTCCTACACTCAACGTCCCTGAGTTGGTGCCCGACTGTGCAGCTCGGAACACCCACAAGCTTGGGAAGCTATTACCAATGATCAGTGGGTGCTCCGGATTATAACCGGAGGCTATCTCATTCCCTTCATCAAGCCCCCTCTTCCCTTAAGGGAGATCCTGGACGTGCCACCCAGTCAGCGGGATCAGGCAGCAATAGAGGTTTCAAAGCTGCTAGAAAAAGGAGTCATCCAGCCTGTCCCCACCGATCAGATCGGATCAGGAACTTACTCAAGATTATTTTTGGTGCCAAAAAAGACAGGGGACTTCAGGCCCATTTTGGACCTCAGTTCATTGAATCACTTTGTGAAAAAGTCCAAGTTCCGAATGGTCACTCTTCAGTCCATTCTCCCACTATTGGTGAAGGATGTCTGGATGTGCTCCATAGATCTCAAGGACGCTTACTATCACATTCTGATAAGTCAAGAGTCCAGGAGACATTTACTCTTCTGCCTGGGAGACAGTCATTTCCAGTTCCGAGCACTGCCCTTTGGTCTCACCACAGCCCCCAGGGTGTTCACCAAGTGTCTGGCAGTGGTGACTGCTCACCTGAGAAGTCTAGGATTCCAAGTGTTTCCATATCTAGACGACTGGCTCCTTACTGCCACCTCCAAGCATCTACTATTTCAGGCTCATGGCCACAGTCACCTTGGGTTTCCTGGGAATTACTTTCAACTGGCAAAATCTGTACTACAGCCATCTCAGCGTATTACCTTTATAGGCGCAGAGTTAGATACAAAAAGGATGCACGCCTTCTTACCGGCAGCAAGAATTCAAGTTTTGCAGAACCAAGTTCGATCCTGCCTCCCTCTATCAAGAGCTCCGGCCCATCTGATTCTACAGGTGTTGGGCTCGATGGCATCAACTATACTCCTAGTCCCCTTAGCCAGACTGCACATGCGGGTGCTGCAATGGCTTCTGTCGGTTCAATGGTCCTATCAGGAACTCCCCTTGAACCACTTAGTTATGATTACGGAGAGTTGCGAGATGTGCGTTGGTGGCTCCTGCGATGCAATCTCGACCAGGGGCGACCCTTTATTCCTCAGTCCCCCGTTGCCACTGTGACCACGGACGCCTCCCAGGTAGGGTGGGGGGGGTCATTACCTGGACAGGTCTGTCCAAGGCACATGGCAACCCAGGAAGCGATTTGCACATCAATATCCTGGAGATGAGAGCGGTACTTCTGGTACTACAAACTCTCCATCACGCTCTCCAAGGTCCGACATATCCTATCCGACAACATGTCGGTGGTTTGGTATATAAACAAGCAAGGTGGGACCAGGTTGTACCCACTGTGCAGAGAAGCCATGAGACTTTGGCACTGGGCGGTAGCTACCAACCGCTTCCTAATGGCAACCAGGAAATCCAATGTGATTGTGAACAGACTAAGCAGGACCATCCTGTTACCCCACGAGTGGTCCCTCAACCAAAGAGTGGCTGCAGAAATCTTCGCCAACTGGGGTCTCCCTTGCTGCGACTTGTTCGCCAGCCCCCACAATGTGAAGTGCAGAGAGTTCTTCACTCTGATCCCCTCTCAGGGACAGATTCCCAGGGACGCTCTAACCCACATTTGGCCCCCCGGTCTCCTTTATGCCTTCCCTCCGGTTCCCCTCCTGCCGAGGGTGATACAGAAGGCAATTTACCTGGAGAGCGACATGATTTTGATTGCCCCGCACTGGTCTCGTCAGGTTTGGTTCCCCTTCCTTGGGTATGCGGTAGAAGGTCCATGGTTTCTGGTGCCAGACCTGTTGACTCATCAGTCAGGACAGTCTCACCCATCTCTCAGGTCCTTGAGGTTGGCGGCATGGTTACTCCGCTTCCATCCTTAGTCAGAGACAATTCCCTCTCTCCGGAGGTGATCCACATATTGTCTTCCTCTCACAAACCTTCCACTGTCAAGCTGTATTCCAGCAAATGGAAAAGGTTTGCCCTTTGGGCTCAGCAACGAGGTATAGACCCTCTTACCGCCCCAGTATTGGAGGTCTTGAATTTCCTGGCCTCTCTTTTTCAGTTGAGCTCCTCAGTTTCCACGATTAAGGTTCAGCTAGCGGCTATCTCTAATTTTCATGCTTCTTTTGAACCTTCTTTAATGTCACACAAACTTTGCAAGTCTTTCCTTAAAGGAGCATGGCTCCTTAGGCCCCCAATATCTCATCCTGTCCCCCCTTGGGATCTAAATTTGGTTCTAGCTGCCTTAACTGCCTGCCCCTTTGAACCAGCTGCTACCTGCGATTTGAAGTTCCTGTCCTGGAAAACCGCCTTTTTAGTGGCCATAACAGTTTCAGAGCTTCAAGCTCTTTGTTCTGATCCTCCTTATTTGATATTTCACAAACATAGAGTGTCCCTGAAATTAAATCCCTCATTTTTACCAAAGGTAGCTTCTTCTTTCTGCATTCAACAGGCTCTAGAGCTCCCTGTATTTTTTCCCGAGTTTTCCAATAACGCAGAATATATCCTTCATCAGTTGGATGTCCATAGACAACTGCGTTTTTATTTGAATAGAACTGCTCAGACGCGGAAATCAAATCAACTGTTTGTTTCCTTTGCAATAAACAAATTGGGTCAACCAGTAGCTAAAACCTCCATAGCTAAATGGATTAAAGATTGCATCTCTTTCATTTATTCACAGGCTAACAAAGAGCTTCCCTTTCCAGTCAGGGCTCATTCTACCAGGGCAATGGCTACTTCTGTAGCTTTTCACTCCAAATTATCAATAGATGATATTTGTGCTGCGGCTACCTGGACTTCTCCACACACTTTCATTTCTCATTACAAGCTAGATGTGGTTTCTCGAGGCAGGGCTTCTTTTGGTTCCACAGTTCTCAGGAGTGTTTTCCAATGAGCCACCCGGGATTTAGGTGCTAGGGACGCTGTCCCATCAGTTATGAATGTAGATAGGATCCCATTACATCTTTTAGTTATGTACTTACCATAACCGGATGTATGGGATCCATCTCCCTCCTTCCCCCTTCCATTCGGATTTAGAGGAAATGTAGTTCCATTTGGAGATCTTCTCTTGAAGAACTTTAGTTGGTTGTAGTGACTACTATTTTTTCTGTGTTTGCATGTAAGTATGAAAGTGAACAAACAAGATCTGGGGAAGCAGGTGTGGTGCATCCTGGGATAGAGGGTAGCCCAGCCAATAAGAGACTTCGTTCTAGTGTACTAGTTGGCCGAGTCGGAGCCGATGGATCGGCTCCGAGCCCATCAGTTATGAATGCAGGCGAGATGGATCCCATACATCCGAAGTTATGGTAAGTACATAACTAAAAGTTTCCACTAATTACCACATTGATGGGAGCCCACTGAACACTGAAGGCATTATAAGAAATCTGGGGACACAGATTGACAGCAACCTCTCCTTCGACCACCACATTGCTACTGTGGTCAGAAAGTCCTTCTATGTGGCACATTTCATTACCAAGGGTTTTACATCCAGGAAGAAAGAGGTCATCATCTCTCTACTCTTACCTCATTAGGCCAATCATCAAGTATAATGCCCCATTTGGCATATACCTCACTAGACACATGCAACAGCTGGAAAAGCCACAAAAGTACCTCACAAAGAGGATCCTAGGCCTTAAATACATGTCCTACACGGACACACTCAAATAACTCCAGCTATTCTCTGTCTCATATAATCTACTAAGAGGTGATCTCTGCTTGACTTACAAAGCCATGTCTGATCCAGCTCTGTTAGAAATGCTATATCTAAAGAAATCCCAATCCCTCTGCACCACATGCTCCAGAGACCTCAACCTCATTATCACAATCAACAGAACATGCTGGAGGGGCAGGTTCATAACCCAGAGACTGCCCATGCTCTGGAATAGACTTCCCATATATGTCAAGTAGAGCACCTCACTGGCCCTCTTCAAGAGAAATCTTGGTGAGTGGATGGGAAATAGAAAGTATACCCTGGAGATCACTCCAGTGGCTCTGCTTGATAGAGGCACTGGGAACTAACGTTGGGCGGCACGATGCCAGGGCACTTTTATGGGCTAGGCTTGTAAAGGCTCCAGGGCCATTAGCCTAGTACACACCTATGAATTTATATGTGTATCATGAACAGACACCACACTGGTTAACATCAGGAAAAATGATACTCCTCCTTAAGAGTGAACCTGCATGCTATCCTAAAAACTGTAGACCAATAACTTGCCTTCCAACAATATATAAACTATATACCAGAATTGATTCCAACAGAGTTTATAGTCATTTAAAAGAAAACTCAATCATGGCAGTAGAACAAAAGGTAAGGAAAGTGATATGGAACAATGGATTATTTGTTGTTAAATTGTAAAAAGGGAATAATTTACGTATGACATGGCTAGACTACAAACAAGCATTTGACAGCACCCCACATTGATGGGAAATGGAGTGCTTACAGGTGTATAAGATGCACCTTACATTGATCAATTACATTACAGTGACCATGAAATACTAGCAAACCATTTTATAGCAAAGCTATTTTACAGCAAAGCCGTGATAAAGGCCAAATTATCATCCCAAGGATAAAATGTCAAAGGGGGATATTCCAGGATGACTCTTTGCCACCGCTGCTCTTTTGTCTTGGCCTTAACCCATTAAGCTGTTTACTTAACAGATTAGGTCATGGTTACAATTTGTCTCCCAGATAACAACAAAGTGTAAAAACCTCTCATTTTCTTTTTGTGGGTGATAACTGTATCGTTCATCAGATGAGGAACTGAAAGCAAAACTGCAAGTGGTCAAAACTTTCTCGGATGATACAAGAATGTCATTTGGTCATGATAAATGTGCAAAAGCAGCATTTAAATCAGGAAAACTGCAGTACCAAGAAAATATCAGTCTGGGACAGTAATGGGATAAAAAGGAACTTGAGCAGGAGGAAGTATATAAATATTTGGGAATTGGTGAGGGCTGAACAAAAAAACATGAACAAATGCGAATGAAACTCAGTAACGAATATTTTATAAGACTAAAATTAATACTGAAAACAACCCTGACATATAGGAACAAAGTCCAATCTATAAATCAATTTGCTCTTCCTATTCTAACTTACAGTTTTGGAGTGATTGACTGGCCCCAAATAGTATTGGATCGGTTGAACAGGAAATTCAGAAAAATGCTTCACTGTTATTAAATTATATATAAAAATCAGTGTACATCAAGATTATATATTCCTCACTCTGAAGGTCCTCCTTGAAACTGATTACATATATAGATCGGAAATCATAGGACTGCATACATATCTGCTAACTTCACCAGATCCAAACATAATGAAAGTTTTAAAACATGAGGAGAACAAGTCTAAGATGACTTCCCTGCTTAGCTTAACAGAAGCATATCGGTGTCAAGCGGGAATGCAAATCAAATAAAAAGTAGACAAAAAACTCAGGCAGCAACTGAATGTGCCAAAAATCAAAAGAAAGAATGTAAGGAGAAGGATCAGAGGAGAAGGCAAGAAATGTGGAAAAGGCACAAATATTGTTGCAAGTACAGAAAACTCCTGGAACAACTTCATCTCGATCCGTCAGATGGCAAACTTCCTTCTCCCCTTTCCATCTTGTTCAGACCGGGGTTCCCAGGGGTCTATTCTGGGCCCCCTACTTTTTAATATATTTACAAATAACCTTCATGTCTCCTGCCCCCACTCCACCTTAATACAGTACCCAGATGATTCCACAATTACTAACACCTCTGACAATATACAAAATCTCCACACTGCCACTCAACAATTTCTGCACCTAGTAGAACAATGGCTAACTGAAAACAACCTGCTTCTCAACCCCAAAAAGACCACGCTTCTCCTTTTCCTTCCAAAATACCTCAATCCAGCTAAAGGCAACTTCACCATCTCATCCTTAGATAATACAATTATCACCACCGACTCAAACACCAAATTGCTTGGCATTACTATAGAAAACCAATTAAAATTCGACCTGCATATCTTAAACTGTATCAAAAAGTCCAATCAAAAACTAGGTCTTCTATACTGCAACAACAAATATATACCTAAGAAATCTAGGCCTATACTGGCTCAGACATTTATTCTACCATCCCTGCTGTATGCTGTTCCCATACTTACTAACCTCCAAATTAGTCTCTTAACCAAATTAGAAACCACCTATAACAAGATAGCCAGATTCACAGCCAGTAATAGCTACAAATCCCATCATTGTATATCCTTGAAAAGCTTAAGATGGTCTGAGCCCCCCCCACATACTTAAAATATCACAACTACAAATTGCACACAGCATCCTAAATAGCCCCAACTCCTGTCCTACCCTTACATCCATAATTACACCCTACACACCCAATCGTGACCTCAGAAGCACACAACAAAACCTTCTGCAGGTGACCAAGCCAAGCAAAAATATTGGAAAAATACAGTCATTCAGTTGCATACTCATGGAACAAACTTCCATTGTCCCTTAGCCTCCCTATTAAAGTGGCAAATTCAAAAAGCAGCTAAAAATTAATTTCCAACATGCATGGATCTGTACTTGTCAGGAAATTACTTAATGATTTTTTCTTCTTTCAATTAACATATCTGCCTGGTATCTACCTAAACTGTCTACGTATATTACTCTCTCTGCGGTTAGTACCTATGCTGTTAAATGCATCTTTGTTGTACTATGTCATGATGTTACTCTATTTTTTTTTTTATTTTAGGTATTGCTAGATTCCTTGAAAATAACTTAATGCTAACCAAATTTCTCACACATATTGCTACTGCATTCTCAACATACTGTTCTTTCGCCTTGTGTATATTTGTAGTGCATATTTCTCTCTGTTTTTGTACTGCTAAGTATCTTACAACTTGAATTGTTATTTTTTTCTTACTTTTTAATTACTTTCCTCGAGCTTTTCTTCTCTGTCTCCACTGAAAAACGGTTCTCTGGGCCCATGCGGAATAACCCGGTTAACAAATGTAAAAATAAATAAATAAATTATATCACATGGGATCACCCATACCAACAGTTCAAAAAACAGATGCGAGAAAATCAGATATAGTAGTTCATACAAAGAAGACAAAAGTAGCATTGATCACTGAAATTGTTACATACCGTGATTACAGGGTCTTACGTACAGAGAGACACAAAGTTATAAAACATCAGGATTTGCAAGCAGAAATGAGGGAAATGTGGAAGAAGGATACCCAGACAGTTCCAATAGTAGTAGGAGTAATGGGTCTCATAAAAAAGAATTTACAGTCATATTTAGATATTCTACCAATACATATAATGAGATATGAATTACAGAAGGAGTCAGTTCTGGGCACATTACGGGTACTGCGAAGAGCACTTTTGGCTAACATCAAAGATTGAAACAATGCAAATTTCACAAACTTTACTCATACTTCGACTTACGAATAGGGTCCATTCCCATCATGGTATTAAAAACCCATAAGAAGCAGAGAAATTAAACTGAGCTAGAAGATATAGCCAGTATATTGGTTGACAAATTCAGGTCCCCCGACACCACTCAGGAAATTCTTTCAACCATAACTCTCCCAACTATCACTCGGAAACAGGTCCTCAATGCTCTTTTCAAGGTCAATAACACTGCCTCAATGGTCCCCAGTAGTATTCCAGGAAGTCTCCTTAATAGCATAACACATGAGCTATCAGGAACCCTAAAATCACTACTTATCCACTGCCTTCAGACAGGGTTACATCCCTCTGCACAAGGGTTTGCTGTCTACAGACCCAGGTAACTAAAGACACATAAGTCTGCTATATGTAATGTGCTGAAAGGAATTATCACGGAAATGATAAATAATGAAATAGGAAACCTTCAAACACTGGATCCATGCCACTTTTGTTTGTGTCAAGGGTAGATCATGCCTATTCAACCTGGAGGACTTCTTCATGAAAGTCAACAAAGCAACAGAGAAATGCAAAATGGTGTATACTGCCTACCTTGACCTGGTCAAAGCATTTGACACAATACCCTAGTCAGGCATTGTAGATAAACTTTTGAAATTAGGTATAAACCCCTACAACAGCAGCTGGATAGCCAGCTGGTGCACAGATAGGACCCAAGAAGTTAGGATAGGGGAGTCCCTCAAGAGTCAGTGCTGGGACTGCTCCTTTTGGGCATTTACTTCTCTGAAGTCAAGGGGATTGTTAAGGGCCTCTGGCTGACCACATCTGCAGACATTTGTAAAACAAGCACAGTCACAGAATCCCCAAATGACACAAATATCCTCCAACAAAGACTGACACAGATTAATAACTGGTGCCAGAGCCACAGTCTAAAACTCAATGCCAAGAAATGCTTAATAGTATTCTTTGGGAAGATGGCAACCCCTGGAAACTATCACATTGATAATACACCCCCTAAGAGTAGACAAAGTGATCCAAGATCTGGGAACACATGTACACAGTAGTCTGGCCTTTTACCATCATATGACTACAGCAGTAAAGAAATCATTCTATATTGTGCAACTTATAAACAAGGGTATGGCATTTTGATCCAAGGATATCATTGTTCCTCTGTCCTTTGTTCTTATCAGACCAATCATTGAGTACAATGCTCTCTTTGGTATATACCTGCCCAGGCATATGCAACAACTGAAGGGTCCACAAAGGTCATTCACAAAAAGAATGCACAGACTAAACAACATGTGCTACATGAACTGCCTCAAAGTCCTATTAATGTACTCCATCTCCTACAGATTGCTGAGAGGAGATCTATGCCTGGCCTACAAAGCAATTTTTGATCCTGCTCTGATGGACTTGTTGCAAATGCACAAAATAAACATCATCAGAATTACCCAATCTAGGCACCTAAACTTCATCTGCACCACAAATAGGACATGTTGGAGGGGCAGGTTTGTGTCTCAGAGACTACCTCTTCTCTAGAACAGTGTCTCAGAGACTACCTCTTCTCTGGAACAGGCCTCCCATCCAAATGAAGCTAAGTTCTTTTCTAACCCAATTCAAGTGTAACTTGGACCAGTGGATTGGGAACCAGAAATTTATCCTGGTCTGGCACATATTTCTCCAGCAGACAGAGGAAACCTATTAATGCTTGGCCACCCATGCCTAAGCCTACTTATACCCCTTAAAATGACCCTAGGTGATCAAATATTGTCATACACATTTAGAATGCATGGCTAGGCTAAAAACCCCCACCCCTCACTGGGGTTGCCAGCAAAGTGAACACCTATGAACCTGTTTGCCAGACTTAATATAACCTTACTCATGGAATAACCTACCTTACCACTTTCTCCATGTTTTATTCTCTCCCCCCAAACATCCATGTGCCAAAGTGAGTGTCCAATAATATTCAATGACTGTTCTTAGTAATGTCATAATTTTCCTCTTTCTCTATATGTTTCTATAATACTCCACGTTTGTTTATTGGTCACATTAATAAAATGCACATAAGTACAATGCAGATTCAGAAATAAACCCTGCGGTGGATCCCAGTATAACAAACTATACAATAAGAATAATAAACTCATAGCCTATAAGAGCAAACATAATACCCCATCATCTGGAGCAAAACTCAAAGTAACTAGGGAAAGTAGGTAAAAGGGGTAACAAAATTAGGATAAGTTATTCTAGTTAATACTATCATCCAGACATAGAACAGGGGCAGTCCAAGAGTTGGTAAGGAATTCTTTTAAAGTTTATCTAAAGGCCAAAAGGTTATTGATGGATCTGTGTTTACAGGTAGGGTACCCCAAACCTTAGCCACTGAGTAGAAGCTTTGCCTTGCTGTTTTGTTGGGTTTGTAGACTGAGAGTAGTAGCTTATCTTCTGATCTTAGGGGCTCTTTAGGCATATAGTTGTGAAGTAAAGAATTGAGGGCTGGGCAGGCTGCTTGTTTATGTATTATTTCATGTGCAGTTAAGTTATAAGTAGATAATATTGTTTGAGAGTTCTAGACAGTTGAGTAAGTGAAAGGCAGTACGGGCAGTACGGTGATGTGTATAATATGTTTTACTGCTTGCAAATTTAGAAATATTGTTATGGCACAGTTCAAGTTTAGATTTTAGTGAGATATTGAAATTTGAGAGAACAGGAGCTCCATATAGGAGTAAGGGTAGCAGGAAGGAGGTGGAGGGTCTATATTAGATGAACAAAAGTTCATCTTAGCGAATGCTCACATAAGCGAAAATCCAGGAACTCGAAACTGCAATTGTGGGGGGCTGCACCCCCCACACCCACCGCTAACTATATATTCCTACTCCGAGATCGCACTACAGTGAGGAAAGGGCAAATATTCCCATCTTCACTGTACCGTGATCTCACAATTGCATTTTCGAGTTCCACAATTTTCACTCATGTGAGCATTCGCTAAGATTAATTTTTGTTCATCTAATATAGACTCAAGGTGGATAGGGTCATTTTGTGGGTGTGTGTAAAAAATGTATGCCTATAGAACACCCTTAGCATCTGATGGTATTGTTTTTAATATTGTTCTGCATATGTGTGTACTTTCTAATAAACTGACCAAATGAGGATCATTTTGTACACTTTGTTAGCAGCAAAACATAAATAATCTTCAAATTACTATCTGCAAATGTAGTTAGACATAGCAATATGTGATTTGTTCCTAAATAACTTGATTTACTCTAGCTATTAATATTTACCTGATGATCTGTTACTGTCTATACTGTTTCTCTCTCTAACCTGCTGACTTGGCAGCAAAGCACAAAATAATATGATGAGGAAAGTAAAATGAGTTTATTTTGGTTTTCCTTTCAGCATTTGTGAAATCCTTGGCATTTAATCTATATTTAGCACAAGTGGTTATAAAACCTGATAAATCCCTGTTTAATTGTATAACCAATCAAAGAAACTAAGTATTGTAACATGAAATAACATAGGATATGTTGGCTAGTTATTCTATTTCTCCTTGTTACTATATATATATATATATATATATATATATATATATATATATATATATATATATATATATATATATATATATATATATATATATATATATATATATATATATATATATACACACACACACACACACACATATATATATATATATATATATATATATACACACACACACACACACACACACACACACACACACACACACACACACACACACACACACACACACACACACACATATATGTATATATATATATATATATATATATATATATATATATATAAACAGAGGGACTCATTCAAATTCCTAATTATTGCATAATTAACAATAACACTGAAAGTCAGATGGGTTACTTCCATTACGAAGAATTAACCAGTTTTTCACCTAGGTGAAGCACATAAAAATTCCTCTCAGCTAGTTGGCTTTTATACATGAATGTACGTTGTAATACTTATGGTATTTGCAACAACGAGACTGGGCATCTTACTTAAGCGCATCTTGTTATAGTCTTCTTCTTAGACGGCAATTACAATAATTAAAAGTCAGTTAAAGAAGCATTAGCTTTCTCTATACAAAGTAGAAGCACTAATAACATGTCAAATAGAGTGTAATAATATTAGAGTGTTTGGATGGTGTGGCATTTCACATCTTGAACTTATTTGTACATGTATATATTGTTCTTTTTATTAGAAATGTTAGATTTTTTAGACTATTATTCTATTAACTCCAGTTTAGAAATTAGTAACATAATTAATACTGTATTTATTTTGTATAACACTCTCTCAGTTGTAGTGGTAATGTTGTCAGACACGGTAGTATTTCTGAGAGATTTTAGTGCTACAGAAAATATGGAAACTCTGAACTTCTATACTTATACCTTGAAATGTGTTGTGAGGAAGGGACTTCCAAATTTCACTTTCATACTAACATGGACCTTAAAAGAAAGCAGTGGATGGAATATAAAAGGTCTACAGGATAAGAAGAAAAATAAATTACTTTTACATCTACTTTACCAAACACAAACAAATATTATTTTTCTGCTAGAAATGCACTTACTTAACAAAGATTGGAAGGGGATAGAAATAAATCCTGGTTAACCTCAATTATTTCCTCTGGTAGTAAGACTAATTCTAAAGGAGTGGCTATACGTATTTAAAAAACACTCAAAGAGACTATTCTTGATTTTGGATCTGATAATTTGTGGAGGTGGTGTTATTTTCGCTGTACAAACTCTATCCTGTAGACCTGTATCTTTTCTAAATGTATATGGTCCTTGTTCAAATCAACACAAATTTATTATATAAATCTATAACTTATTATTAAAATTCCCTAACCAAGAGTATGTAATGGGGGGACTATAATACTGTCATCAACCCCTTAAAAGATAGATCGAGCAGAAACAAATTACACAATGCCCAGACGTCGCAGGCTTTGGATGATCTAATGCTAGACTTTAATTTATTTGACACTCTTTATTCAATGATTCAATCTAATCCTAATGACAAATATGCATTCTACTCCCCATGCTATAAATCATGGTCCAGGGTTGATTTTTTCCTCATCTCAGACTCCCTACTAAATGAAGAGACCAGGTACTCAACCAGCCCTAGATTCTTCTCAGACTACTCTAAGATAACCCTAAAAGTTATACCCCTGAAAAAAAACCAAAAAGTTAGTAACTTCCAGACTTGGTCTTTGAACCCAAATCTCCTTGATAAAGAGGAAGTTGTAGAAGCAATTAATAAGGATCTAGAAGAACTAATAAATAGTCTTTCAACCTCTGACATTACACTAGATGTTTTGTGGGTGGCTAGTAGAGCCAATGTCAGGAGTCTGCTGATGCAAAAACCCTTGTGCTATTAAAAACTATCTAAACAAAAAGAAAAGAGTATAATATACAAAATTCAAGAAATTGAGAAGTCACTTCACCTGAACTTCACACCAGAGTTAAAAAGCCAACTTTTAAAATAACAGGAGTTGTATCTACTCCACTCACAAAACCTTTCTTTCCTGGAAATGAAATTCCTGGTTAATTATTCTGAATGGGCACAACAGCCCTCGAAACTACTTGCTAGACTTATTAACATTTATCAAAACCCACCAGTAATTACGTAAATTACTTATAATAACAAACTGTTTACTACCAACCAAGAAATACTACTTGTATTTGAAACGATTTACAGGAAACTATATGGACCGCAAGAGTCACTCGACTCAGAGAACTATAGCACTCTCATCCACGGTATTAATTTCCCAAAAATAGAAAAACATTAAACTGAGCTCTTGGAAGCCCTCTTTGTATCAGAAGAAGTTGCAGACACAATTAAAAGCTTACATAAAAAGAAAGCCCCAGTTCCCAATGGCTTTACTTCAAACTTCTAAAAAACATTTGCCCCCAAACTGATCACTATCCTTCTTAAACTCTTCAATCATATTAGCACATTTGGCTTCAAGGACTTATACCTGAACAATTCCAAGACTATCTTTATACATAAGCCCAACACTGACAAAACTAATCCAACAAACTACAGACCAATATCTCTTATAAATGTAGATATAAACATTATTTCCATAATATTAGCGAATAGACTTAAAAAAGTTTTACCTACAATTATATCCCCAGAACAAGCAGGTTTTTTGAAGGGGAGACAGATTTGGGATAATACCTCACACTGGATGCAGCCATGCAGCTTTTGGTGAAAGAAAAGCTCCCCAGATATCTTCTAGCACTGGATGCCACTAAGGCATTTGACAGAGTTAACTTGGACTTCTTATTTTTGACCTTACAGCACTTCAACATTCCAAACAAATTCATAAAAAATAATTAAAATACATTATAACTCTTCATTTACCACACTATTTATAAATAAATCTTGCTCTAACAGAATAAAATTAATTAATGGTACAAGACAAGGCTGCCCCCTTTCGCCATATCTCTTTAACATTTATATTGAACCGCTATTTATTTATCTGTCACAGAGAACCTTTCATCATATTCCCAGGGTAATGAATAACAACCTGCTGTTCTCAGCCTTTGCTAATGACCTCAACATATACTTCCAATTACCTAACTCTGATTTAAATAAAATTTAAAAAACTATCGATATCTTCTCAAAAGCCTCCAATTATGAAGTTAACCCCTCAAAGTCACTCATCTTCCCCATTAACCCATTAAAACACAACTCATCTCATTTTCCAGACACTGCAATTAAATTAATATATGATCTTAAGTACTTAGGTATAAGGTTTGTACCTAATCAAAAGAACTCTTTTCAAAATAACCTTCTAAAAAGTTGGGCAAATATCGAACATGACCTGGATAGATGGAAAAACATGAAGCTTCCTGTCCTGTCCAGATTAGCAGTAATAAAAATTAATATTCTTCCCAAAGTCTTATACCAATTTAATGCAACCAACTCTATTATTCCTATGAACATTTTTAAGAAAATCAATAAAACCTTAACTAAATTTATCTGGTTTCTGAAAACCCCAGGAATTGCTCTACCAAGACTAATACTCCCAAAAAGTAAAGGAGGTCTGGGTTTACCAGATTTTAAGCTATATTATGATATAATATGTGTCAATCGAATCCTTCTAATTGCCTACCATAACCCTATAAACTTAACCCATACTCCACAATGGATCGAACTATGGTACTCTCATGTCAGAACACATAACATAAACCCTGTATCCTTACCTTTCATGGATAGATTCATACTAAAGGACACCAAAATACATATTCTAATCAAACGAAATCAAAGCAGGAGATTTTATGGTGAAACTTTTTGATGTTCATTTTGCTGTGGAATTAAACAGATTTTAATTCAAGAAGAAGGTGTCACTGATCTATTGGGACATGGTATATATATATATATATATATATATATATATATATATATATATATATATATATATATATAAAATCAAAGCATTTCAAAATCTATTCTCCTCATTACACCTTGAGAATACTACAACCTAACCATCTAAACCCAAACCTGAAGGTAGGCAATAAAATGTTAAACTTGAACCAATTTCCCCAAATCAAAAACTATACTGTCTGGGACTTCTATAGACTTAAGGACAAATCATTAAGCGATATTAAAACTAATCTTAACCTAAGCAACAAATATACCATAATATTCTTCTTCTTCTTTCGGCTTTTCCCGGTTAGGGGTCGCCACAGCAGATCATCCGTCCGCTCATGATTGGCAGTGGAGTTTCACAGTGTTGAGTTGCCAGCCCGGCGCCCAACCTTCCACAGAAGGCACACACATGCATACACTCACACCTAGGGCCAATTTAGAGTGTCCAATCCACCTACTGCATGTCTTTGGGATGTGGGAGGAAACTGGAGCACCCGGAGGAAACCCACGCAACCACAGAGAGGACATGCAGACTCCGCACAGAAGGGCACCCCAGCCGAGAATCGAACCGGAGAACCTCTTACTGTGAGGTGGCAATGCTAACCACTGCACCACCGTGGCTGCCCGAACAAATATACCATAATACTGAGACAAATTAAAGAAACGGTGTTTTCTATTAGCGGCATCACAGATGGAATAGAGGAAGAAGTAAACCTTGCACACTCCCTAATGAAATTTTTAGAACTCAAAAACAAGATGCTATCGGCTTCATACAAATTAATCTCAGCTATTAAATACCAAGCTTCATTTACATATGTTCACTACTGGAAGGATAAAAATCCTAATTTAACTGATGTCCATCTCACTCTTGCTTTTAATAACACAAACAAATTCTCTCCCTTCAAGAAGCTTGTATATATCCAGTTAATGATTAATAATAATGCCTATTATACACCAGAACATCTAAACAAGTTCTTCCCAAGCACCTCTCCTCTTTTTCCTTTTTGTCCATCACAACCAGCAGACCTTTTGCATATTCTTTGGTACTGCAAATATGCACATAGTCTATGGAACTCATTAAGGGTCAAACTTCAGAAAATAGGCTATGGGAAATCTACCCTATCTTGGGAATTTGCTATATTGCATGTGAGTCCCATTGATATGCCCATGTCTGAGTTGATTATCCTGATAGCTCTATTTGCATTAGTCAAACTGTACATTACCCAAAACTGGCTTGTCAGGGCAAAAATAGTATGGAAGGGCTTTATTAATATGGCCTCTAAATATATCATATCTCACAAACTATTTATATGTAATAGAAATAAGTGCATGAAATGTCTCAGCTTCTGGAATCTTATCCTAGACCACATTTTGAAATAAGCTATAACAAGAACACATCTATCATCCTATCCCTACGTTAATTCTCGAAATCTCTTCCTCATGAGATTCTAACAGAATGATGGTTTTATTTTTTGGCTTTCATTGTAATGAAGTGATCACTCATTAACTTCAATAATTGTAGCACTATATGTAAATAGTTGTATATATTATGTGTAAATGAATCCTGCTATGTGCCACTTATTCTAAATGTACGTCTTTAATACTGCAAACATTCAATCTAATTGTATAAATGAACCATTTTCTTTAGACACTAGAACTTTGCCATCTCAAGACTAGTAGTTAAAAGGCATCATCTTGTTAACTGACAGTTCAGGGTTAATCTGTTCATGAAGAAATGTCATGTTGTATATTTTTGCATATTAAATGTTGAAAAATACAACAAAATAAAAGTTTGAAAACAAATTTCCATGGCTTTGCATATGAGACTACTGAGACTTATAGGTCTGTAGATGGCCCACTTTTGTGCAGTGGGATTACTGCTGCTGTTCTCCATTCGTGAGGCACAAAGCCTGTTTGGAGGCTATGGTTAAACAGCAATTCCAGTATGCCTGATAGGTCACGTTTTGTGCTATTTAGAAGGCATGCAGAGTTATTGTCTGGGCCCACTGATGCAGTGTTCTTGACCTTAGAGGCAGGATTGTGGACCTGTTCTTTAGTGATAGTAGGTGAGTTATATTTGATGGTATTTCCTGAGGGGAAGTTGAAGGGGAGATAGAGTTAAAGTCAGAGCTGAGTTTGTCTACAAGTAGGTTTGCTGTATCCTATGGCTCAGTAAAGATGGCTCCATTAACAATGAGCTCTGCATACAATTGTGTATTGTTTTTGAGGTTACATGGCTCAGTTGGCGTAATGGTTAAGGTCTTCGCCTCCCATGTACAAGGTTCAAGCCTGACCTCCAGCCAATGCCTGTCTGGAGTTTGCATGTTCTCCCTGTGTCTCTGTGGGGTTCCTCCCACCTCTGAAAAACATTCTGAGTGTTTCCATCTCAAACTCACCAATGAATGCTGCACTGACTCTACATGGGGACCTATAGGGGAAGAGTAGTACAGACCAACCGGTTTGAGAGTTACTGTGGTGCACAGTATGCTCAAGATAGGACAACACGGATCACAGACTGTACGAGGTGGCAGGGCTAGCCACTCAATGGTGTAAAATATGGCTCTAGTGATTCAGATGTGTTGACTAATGTCACCAAATGGGTGCGGGTATTTGCTGGTGATAAGTGGGTTGAGGATCTGATAGGGACCCATACTAACAATGGGAGGAATGCATGTGCTTCTACTGGTCAGTGTGTGCCCGCTACAAAGACCAGCAGCCCTGGGTCAATAAGCTACTGGCTGGCCGGCTGGTATCCAGTTAACTACCCTCTCTGTTGAGTGAAAGCTGGACATAAAACCTATCAACCTGACAAACATAAACTAAGAATTACTGCATTCACTGTAGGTTCACTGATGCGACACAGCTTAGAAGTGGATGACATGATGGTACGGAGGAAGTTAGACATCCTTTATATCCAAGAGACAAATTAAAAGGGCAATACAACAAAGCCTCCTGCTCAGGAGAAGGAAAGGCTAGAAATGGTGTGGGAATTGTGGTGAGAGAAAAGCTTCAGAAGGCAGGATGTCATAAGAATGAGTGACAGACTCATGGCAATCAGTGTAGGGCAGTATTCATAATCTCAGCCTATGCCCCACAGCAGAGTTGTGAGGGTGAAGAAAACAGTGCATTCATACAGCAGTTGCAAGACCTACTAAAGCAGGACAATATGAATTGGGGGGCTATATTACGACACTGAAACGACTAAACACGGAATGTCATTTCAGTGACACACAAAGAGCGAACTACAAGTTAAGCAAACAGCCAGATCACTGACTTTTTTCCTAGGGAAAAAAAATCAGTAGGTCAACCAGACACGACACACCAACTCAAACATTACAAAGTGGGAGGCTTCATCCCTCCCACACACCCCCGATGAGGGGGGCTGTGCCCCCCACACACCCCCTAAATATACCAACTCCAAGATCACACTACAGTGGGGAAAAGGGCAAATTCATGGCGACAGCCAAGCAGTTTTTTCCCTAGGAAAAAAATCGGTGATCTGGCCATTCGCTTAACTTGTAGTTCGCTCTTTATGTGTCACTCAAACAGCATTTGGTGCTTAGCCATTTTAGTGTCGTAATATAGACCTTGAATTGGTGTTCATAATGGGTGACTTGAATGCACATATAAGGACACAGATTGGGACAGACAGGACAGGATATAAGGACTGCCTGGCTCCACATGGATGGGGCAGCAGGAGTAAAAAAGGAAAGGCTATTCTAGACTTCTGTCTGGCAAATGGCTTGATAGTAGCCAAAACTTGGTTCAGAAAGTGAGACAGTGACAAGATTGTGGCCAGCATGCAATAATTCAGGTAGACTTCCTCCTAGTAAGGAAAGGGCACTGGGGTAGCATCAGTGATTGCAAAGTCATCCCAGTGAAACAGTCAGCCCACAGCATAAATCACTGGTTGTCATAATCAGCTGCAAGTATTGGTCAGAGGAGGCTCCAAGGCCAACAAAGACCAGGTTGAAGACCTGGAAGTTGACTGGAGAGAAAGTACAACAGTTCAAGGAATTATGCAGGGCTCTAGCACCCCAAGAAGAGGGGGAAATAGGTGGAGTTGAAGAAGAATGCAATGCCTAAAACAGCTGTAAGGACTACAAACCAGATATTTGTCCAAACCAGGTATGGAAATAAGGTACAAAGGGAAAGCTGGTGGTGGAATGCAGAAGTCCAGGAATTCATCTAAAGAAAGAAGGAGTGCAGGAAAAAGCAGGAGATAGAAAAGACTGACCTGGCTCGGAAGGAATACTGGTTAGCTAACAAATAAGGTAAGAAAGGCATTGCAATAGCAAAGAATATTGGAGGCACTCTACCTGCTTCTGGAAAGTGACTCAGGTGGCACAAATAAACTATATCAGGTTGCCAGGTAAAGACAGAAAGATAAAGAAGATAGTCAGATACCCTTTATAAGGGATGCCAGCAACAACCTGCTCACCAGTCCACAAGACAGCAAAGGCAGATAGAAGGAATATTTCCAGCAGCTTCTGAATGAAGAAAACCCCACATAAGCTGTACTGCCCTAGACACAGTCTATAATGAGGGAAGAAGAGGAGCTCACCCTAGAAGAATAGCACTTAGGAAAATGAAGTCATGAAAAGCAGCAGGCTCAGAGGAAGTCACAGCAGATATGATAAAGATGCTGGGTGAGATAGGGGAGAAATGGCTCCTAAGCCATAACATTGTGAGAAAGATGTGTCCCAGGTGACTGGAGAATAAGCATACTCATGCCAGTGTACAAGAACTAAGGGGACATCCACAACTGTGGGCAGTACAGATGCATCAAACTCCTGTCATATTACATGAAAGTTCTGGAGAGGGTGATTGATAAATGGATATGCAGAGTAGTAGAAAGTAAGATGGGAGATGTGGAGTCTGGATTCAGATTAGATACAACTGACCCAATGTTTGCAGTGAGACAGATAGTTGAGAAGAAGCTAGAGATGTGAAAAGAGTCCACCTGGGCATTCCAACACTTGGAGAAAGCATGTGACAATGTCCCAAGAAAGCTGATTTGGGCAGTACTGAAGTGAATCAAAGTCACAGAAACATTGGTAGAATTAGTGCAGAATATGTACAAGGACCCAATGACTCAAGAACGAACAGTGTTTGGTCTCACAGAGGGATTCGCAGTGGGAGTGGGTGTGCACCAGGGTTCACTGCTGCTCACACTGGTGATGGACGACATTAGCAGTAGATCAGAGTGGACAGATCAACAAAGTTGCTGTATGCAGATGATGAGGTGTTACAGGCAGACTCTAATCAAGAACTTCAGCAAAGGATAGGGGAATGGAATGCAATGCTGAAGGAACATGGTATGAAACTAAGCACAGATAAGACAGTGGTAATTGCAGCAAATTGGGGAAATCAGAAGAAGCTGACAATTGAGACAGAAGCGAAGATAGTGGAACAGGGTTAATAGCTTCAAGTATCTGGGGAGGGGTGGTTGAGGAGAAGGGAAGCCTGAATGAAGAGGTCAAAGATAGAATCAGAGGGGAGAGAGTGTCAGGTGTAGTGCATAGAAGAATGACAATGAAGCTGAAAAGTAAGGTGTATAAAACAGCAGTGCAACCAGTACTACTGTATAGTAGATAAAACTCAGCAGTATAGGCAGAGCAGTTGAGGAAGCTAGAGGTGATGGAAGTGAAGTGCCTGGGATGGGTGGTCAGATGCATACTGTATGACAGATGAAGAAATGAGGGCATAGAGCAGAAGCCAAAGTAAGCTCTAATTGCAGAAAAGATAAAAGAGAACAGATTATGGTGCTTCAGATACATGTGCAGAAAAGCAGAAGACAATCTGGTGAAGAAGATTTGGGACAGGCAGAAAGAAGGTAAGAGGTAATGAGGTCATCCAGCAAGGAAGTGGATGGATTAAGTGAGAGAAGATCTGTGATAGTCAGGCATGAATCTCGAAGAAGGCAGGTGTGTGGCATTGAATTGAGAGAGAGATAGCAACAGTTAACATGACACCCTGACCCCATGTAGAACATGGGAAAAAGGGGAGTTGATGATGATAATGATTTAAGGTCGCGGGCATAGCTAAAGAATGCCTTGTGATTGTCCTTGGCCTGGGAGGCCAAATTTACCTCAAATTTGACTTTGGCATATTCTGTTAGTCCTATGAGATGTTTGATGAGTGTGCTTTTATACTCCTGGGTGCTTCACCTCCTAATTTTTGCTATAGTTTTCTTCCTTCTATTATTGTAATTCCACCAGGGTGGCTTGTTTTTTGAGTTAGTTCTGCACTAATTCCTAGTGGATAAAGCTGCCTCTATGTAGCTATTAATATGCTTGTATAGGGTTTCTGTGAACAATTCCACATAGGCAGCAGTGTTCTCAAGCTTTATGGGAGCTTGAAAATTTTCAAGTTATCATTTAATAATCAGAAGTTAGTCTTATAGTAGTTTCGTTATATTCTAGGTTTAGCTGGGATTCAAGGTTTTATTTTTACTTCATAGGAGACCATTTTGTGGTCTGACCTTACCAGAGAGAACATTGCATTAGAGGATGTGCAGTGCTGTCCCATATTAGTGAGGACCAGATCCAGTAGGTTTATGTCCCTGGTTGGCGTATTGACAGTCTGCTCCTGGGAATATATATTTACAAAATCCAGGAATCTTTGTGTCTGCATGTTTGTTGTCATATATGATTCCCAGTTAACAGTGGGGTAATTAAAGTTGCTGATGAATATGGTATTGGGTTGGATGATGAGTGTTATGGGTTTTCTATGTCACACAGGGGGACCTGTAGTTTGCAAGGAAGTGGTATGGGATTTTGCTTATGGTGATTTGCAAATGGAGAGGCTCAAGTGCATCATTTGACCAGCTTTGAGGTATATTTATTTTTGATATAAATCAAGACACATCCACCTTTTGTCCCTATCTGCGTAGTAGCTAGTCTAAATGTGTGGAAGGCATTATTGCCCAGCACTGCTACTGTAGTCTCCGTGGCTTTAAACCATGTCTCAGTGAATTGCAGACGTCAGTATTCTCTAGGATGAGGAGACCTTGTAGGGACTGGAATTTCTTGTTTAGACTCCTAGCACTGAGCAGTAACACCTTTATATTTTCTTTGTTTTGATTTGCGTTGTTGGAAGTACTTTCAGTTTGGCATTGCCTAAAAAAGGCACTATGGGAGAGGACAACGTTTTAGTTAATATTCAAAAGCCTAGAGGGGAGAGGTGTGGACCATTCCTGGTAAAGCAGCATGGTCTGTTGAGCATGTCCTTCCATGCTGACAAATATTGTACCTTCTTAGAATGACACCAGAAACTAAGACAATTAGCAAAGTCAGCCATCACTGACTTCCAAATTTTATATCAAAGAATAGTCTAGAAAGTTAAGAAGAATAATCATACAGAATACTGTATCCATAAAATATCAGAAAGTATTCTAAGAACTAAGCCAATATGGGAGTGGAGAAAGGAGATTCTGCTGATAGAGATGACTGCAATTAGGGATATAGCCAATAGGCAAGAGAAGGCTGGAATTTATTGGAGCAAAGGAACCAAGGTATTGGGAACAAATAACTAGAGAAGGAAAGATGATAGAATGGGAAGATGCCAATAATTTATTTGGACTGCAGGTTAGCCATTGCCTTCCCTATCTAGGATTGATATCAGAGTATA
Source organism: Protopterus annectens (assembly GCF_019279795.1). Taxonomy (NCBI): domain Eukaryota; kingdom Metazoa; phylum Chordata; order Ceratodontiformes; family Protopteridae; genus Protopterus; species Protopterus annectens. The sequence goes on along the minus strand of NC_056729.1, from coordinate 617,083,647 downwards.
GGCAAAGAGAAAGAAATAGGGGTACTAAACGAAAGGCCAGCACTGGTAGAGTTTTGAGTAGAATCTAGAATAGAAGCTGCCATTAAAAAATGAATAATTAGTACAGCATACAAAACATTGCATGATAATTATAAGAATCAATCAGAGGAGGTGAGAAAGGATTGGAAAGAAAGATTGGATAAGCAATTCACAAAGAAACAATGGGAGGACATATGTGTGTCTTCCAAATATGCAACAAAATCTAGAAGACTTAGGATTTTTGCTTGGAAATGTTTATATAGATATTTTTATACCTCAAGTAGACTCCAGAGAATTTTTTCCTCAGGTAGATATCAAATGTTGGAGGTGTGATGGGAAAGAAACAGGTAACTGGGCACACATTTTCTGGGAGTGCAGTGAATTGAAGGACTTTAAGGATTCCCGGCAGGATGCACTGTTGGAGATGCTGGATAGGCAGATTGCTGTGATGAGGGAGATGATTTTTTTGAGCTATGACACAGAATCAGAATTGCCTAGACATTGTAAGGCCTTGCTGTGTCTAATTATGGTGCTGCCAAAAAAGCTATTACTAGAAAATGGAAATCAAAATCTAAACCAACTATATTAGAATAGTGAATATAGTGACAGAGATAAAACAATTGGAATTGAGATATTCAGAAAAAGGTAGGAGCAAACTACATAGGAAAAAATGGGAATTGTGGGATCAATACAAACAAAGGAGGAATGAGGTTTAAAAGAAGGCAAGACTTAAATGAGCTATGTAATGTTTGACTCAAAACGACTGGGTTGATTATAAGTAATGTATAATGTTTGCAACTAGGAGTCTGTCAGTATGGTTTGTGATGTAAAATGCTTGCAACTAAGGTTGTGTCATTGCGGTTTGTTTTCATTTATATAAATTTAATAAATGTGTTACTTGTTTAAAAAAGGACAGGAATTGAATAATTTATGTAATTATGCTTAGGTTATATGATATATAGCAATATATGTGAAGCATAATGTTTGTTAATTTTAACTTGTTAATACATTTTGATTACTTTTATATAAATGTTAATGTGCCTGTGTCATAAGTGATAATTCAATAAAGGTGTTTTAAAAAAAAGAATAGTCTAGAAAGAAAGAACTCTAGTAAAGAGCCTTATAGAATTGTCTACCCTTGTTGAGACAGACAAGTAGCCCCCACCCCTACCCTGACATGTGATATCCTCTTGCTTAACCAGTGATGTTCATCGTGTTACCCTGCTGCAGTCATCACACTTGGGTTATCCTGTCGTCAGGTGGTCCCGCAGTCGGCCGGATTTCCAAAGTCTTGGTCCGACGTCGGTTGCTGTCGCCTCATCCCTGACGTCAGTGCTCCAGGGGTACATATATTGAAACCAACGCCATTTTCTTCAGTCTTTCTTGCCGCGCGGTGCCCGAAGCAGAAGCAGTTCGCAAGTGCCGGTCGGCCGACTCCTGAGATTTTCGAATTCGAATTTCAGACCGAAGTCTTCTATAAAGCTAAGTACCCCATTGGGGAAACTTTTCTTGCCTCAGACCGATGTCAGAAAAAGTTAACAATTGTATTTCTTGTGGGAAGCAAATACCTCATAAGGATTTTCATTCTTATTGCATACCTTGCCTAGGCCCTGATCACGATGTCACTTCTTGTCGTTTTTGTGCTAGATTTAATAAACGTACTATTAAAAGGCGATTTGATTTCGCACGACACTTTTTTGGTAGAAAATTTAACTATAACATGCCGTCGGAGCTACCGACTACTGGCATGCACAAAAAGCGCAGGGACAAGGACCGACAGCCCAGGCCTAAGCCCGATTCTGAGGCCTCGGTTGATCTGGTCTCCGGTTCTCCGGTTATCAGTGAGGCTCCGACACAGCCTCTGACTACCACAGTTCTGGAACCCGAGACCACTACAGATATTTTGATGGAATGCACTAGGCCGATGCATCCTTTTACTTCAGGCCCTTCTGACGATTTACCTTCCAAGGACGTCGGTACTTCTGAAACGCCATCGGTTTCTGAAGGTGTTTTCAGACCGACGATGCTTACAGTCAAAATGTTTTCCAAGTCGAAGATTCCTTCTAAATCGAAAAAGACTTTACTTCAGTCTCCTGTTCAAGGCCCTATACCTAAGAAACAGATGCTCAAAATGGCTGAAGATTTGATTTCTCTTATCAGGGGTTCTCAGCCTCCTCCTGACAAAAGGCCTAGACAAGAGGAAGATTCTGCTTCCTCTGAACAACTGTCTATTTCTTCGGATTCCTCTGAGGACCAAGACTATTCCTTCTCTCCTTATGAAGATTCTGATGCTGAGGACTCTATTCCCTCAGCTTCCCCTCCAGAAGATTACTCTTTTGGGGAAACTTTACACACTATGAGGGAACATTTTCACTGGGAAGGTCAGGATTACTCTGATTCCAAGAAAAGGCTCAGAGAGTTTCTTTTACTCCCCCAACACAGACCTCTAGCCATCCCTCCTGTTTTGGACATTGTGGATGATGTCTACTTAGAATCCAGTTTCAACCCTGACTCTCTACCTCCTGCCCCAGCCAAGCCTGACAGATACTACAGAGTACCTGATTCCCACAAATTCCTTTACAAAAGCCCAGTAGCTGACCCAGAGACTATCTCCCAGGGTGCCAAGGGGGCTAAGGCTTCCATGGCTAAAAATCCAGTACCTTCTGAAAGGGATTCAAGAGCACTAGACAGATGGGGGAAAAAGGTTTACACCTCAGCCACTTTAGCTATGAGAGCACTGAACTGCCAATTTCATATGCTTAAGTATCAGCAATTTCTGATCTCTCAGTTAAAACAAAAGATAACCACCCTACCTCAACAATCTGAAATGAAAGAAGTACAGGATTTGTTGCACGCCACCGAGCAGGTGGGCAAACATACCTTACAATGTGGGTTTGATTCTTTAGAGGCCTCCTGCAGAGCAGCTGTCACTGGATCAGTTATACGTAGGCATGCCTGGTTAAAGGAACAAAGTCTGCCTGATCATGTTAAAGCAAAACTACTAGATGCTCCCTTACAGCAGGATGTTCTTTTTGGTGTTAAAGCAGAAGAAGTTTTAAAGAAAATGGAAGATAAGGCGAAATCAATGCAGACAGTCAAAGATTTCCTACAAGTACAACCCCTCGCTTCAGCAGAAACTGGCCAACAAAAATTGGTCCTTTCCAGCCACTGACAGGCCTCAGAGGGTAAATACAGGCGCCAAGGGCAGAGGACAACCACAAGCTCAGTATAAGCCTCGCCAATGGGGCACTCCAACCCAGAAGGGAGGAGAAGACAGGTCTCAACCCACCAGAAGGCAAACTCAATGACTTGCACCTCAGCTGGCCAAACAAAGCTCTTTTGTCAGCCCCTTGGGGAAAACTAGCACTATTTGCAGACAACTGGCACATGGTCACAAAGGACAAATGGGTCCTAGACATAATTTTACAAGGATACAGATTACACTTTCACACCTTGCCAATAAAAAGAGGAATGCCAAACCTGCCACAAAATTAAAGGGCAGAGTCTCAAAAACAAATTACAGCTCTCATGGCCATGAGAGCCATTCAAAGGGTACCAACTCAAGAGCAAGGTCAAGGATTTTACTCAAGACTCTTCCTAGTACCCAGAAAGGAAAATGCTTGGAGACCAATTCTGGACCTTTCAATTCTAAACACTTACTTACAAGTTCCCAAATTCAAGATGCTAACACTACAGCAGCTACTTCCCATGTTGGGCAAGGAAGCATGGCTGGTAACGTTGGACCTCAAGGAGGCATACCTGCATGTCCCTATCAGACAAAGTTGCAGAAGATACCTCCGTTTCATTGCAGGTTCAACCCATTATCAATTCTCTGCACTGCCCTTTGGCTTATCAACTGCGCCCAGAGTATTCACAAAATGCCTGGCACCAGTAATTGCATACTGCAGACAAAGAGGAATTCAAATATATCCATATCTGGATGACTGCCTCATCCAAGCAGAAAGAAAAGGCATTCTCTTACAACATCTGGCTTTTGTGAAGCATCTACTAAATTGTCTGGGGTACACAGTAAACGAAAAGAAGTCAAAACTAGTACCCTCACAAAAAATGACATTCCTGGGTGCCAGCTTGGACACAATGGCCCAGAAGGCTTATCTTACACCAGACAAGCAATTACAACTGACTCAATATTTCAAGACAATGGCAACAAAGACCCAATTAACTGCAAGAAAAATTCTGCAGGCTTTGAGCTTCATGGCATCTTGCATTCTGATAATACCATTTGCAAAACTGCATATGAGGAAATTACAGTGGTACCTAAAAGCGTATGGTCTCAACACAGCCACAGCTTGGACACAGTGATATCTCTCATTCCCTGCCTTCAACAGGAATTTCTATGGTGGGCACAGGCATGTCACCTCAACAAGGGTCAGCCTTTCACCTTGCCCCACCCAGGCAAACTATCACAACAGATACTTCAGACTATGCCTGGGGGCACACATGGCAGGGCAATGCATTCAAGGCCTATGGACTGCAGAACAAAGAAAACTGCACATAAACCAAAAAGAGATGCTAGCTGTACAGAAAGCTCTGACAGCCTTCAAGGATCTACTACAGCCAGGACAACTTGCAATAAAGACGGACAACACCACAGTAATGTGGTACATAAACAAACAAGGGGGCACACATTCCTACCCTCTTTGCAGGCAAGCAATAATCTTATGGAACACAGCTCTGCCCTACCAGGTCCAGTTACAAGCTCAATTCCTGCCAGGACAGAAAAACACATTGGCAGATGACCTAAGCAGAAACATCAAAGATCCCCACGAGTGGAAGCTAGACCCACAAATATTTACAATGATAACTCAAAGATGGGGTCTACCAAATATAGACCTGCTTGCCAGTCCTTAAAACTACCAGCTGACAAAATTTTGCACAAGGACATTCCACCATCAAGCCTGGAAAGTGGACGCTCTCTCCTTCAGTTGGAAAAACCTGATAGCATATGCCTTTCCTCCATTACCTCTTCTCACAAAGGTTCTTTTGAAGGTCAAAAAGGAGAAACCTTGACTGATTCTCATAGCCCCAGACTGGCCATGCCAGCACTGGTACCCGCTATTGAAGAATATGGCTCACAGCCCACCATGGATATTGCCTCAAATACCTCATTTGCTCAAGCAGCAAGACAAGCAAATTCTACACAGCCAGATCAAAACCTTAAACCTGGCTGCATGGCAAATCAATTAAGCATCCCACCAGCCACTCTTTCACAAGCAGTACTGGATGTTATTCTAGAGGCCAGTAGGCCAACCACCAGGAAGGCTTACTCGGACAAATGGAAAAGGTTTTGTGCTTGGAACCAAGCTAAAGGTCAAGACACAACTCAGCCTCATATGCCTCACATTCTGCAGTATTTAGCTGAGATGTTGCATAAAGGACTTTCCTTCTCCTCTATTAAAATCCATGCTTCAGCTATTTCAGCTCACTACGACACGAATCCACCTTTATTTTCAAATCCTCTTCTAAGGCAGTTCCTCAGAGGGGCAAAAAACATTAGACCACCTATAAGAGCCCCTACACCAACATGGGACCTCAACTTTGTTCTGGAAAAACTAACGCTACCTCCCTTTGAACCAGCTTTTTCTGCAGACCTTCAGTTCCTATCTTGGAAGACTGCCCTGCTCCTGGCAATAACTTCTGCTAGGAGAGTCTCAGAATTACAGGCACTTATGGCAGTGGAACCTTTCCTCATTTTTCATCAAGACAGAGTTTCTCTACGAACTAATCCTTCCTTCATGCCTAAGGTGGTTTCCAGTGTAGCTTTAAATCAAACCATCCACCTACCCACTTTCTTCCCCAATCCACAGAACAAAGGTGAGAGACTCCTGCATTCCTTGGACATTCACAGGCAGCTTCGTTACTACTTGGATAAAACTAAGGCTTTCAGAAAAACTGACCAGCTCTTTGTTTCCTATGCTACAGCTTCTCAAGGGAAGGTCATATCCAAGCAAACCATTTCTAAATGGATAGGCCATTGCATTCGATTCTGCTATACCCATCATGGGAAACCAGTTCCTCTTACCATTAGATCACACTCTACCAGGGCAACAGCTACCTCTACAGCCTTTCTCAGGGGGGTTCCTACCAAGGAAATTTTAGAAGCTGCAACTTGGAGTTCTGTACACACCTTCACCAAACACTATCACTTACCTCTTTATTCTAAGTCCAGGGCAGGCTTTGCCACTGCAGTTCTGCAGGGCCTCATTGCCTCCACTAACCCTATATGATGCCTCCACCCTACCTTAGCTTTGGGACTCAACCCAAGTGTGATGGCTGCAGCAGGGTAACATGATGAACATGGTACAGTTTTGTACCTACCATAAATGTAGATGTTCGAGTGTTCACCCTGCTGCAGTCCAGGTTACCCTCCCTCCAACCCCTCTGATCTACTGGCTAAATCTTTGCTATGCCTTTCTGATGTATTTGCTTATAGCTGAAGGGATTTTGTGTTTGTACAGTGTTCACACCTTTTGGTACTAATTTGGATCACCTTTTTGGGGCACCTGACATCTGGGGCAAGAAAAACTGAAGAAAATGGCGTCAGTTGCAATATATGTACCCCTGGCGCACTGACATCAGGCATGAGGCGACAGCAACCGACGTTGGACCAAGACTTTGGAAATCCGGCCGACTGTGGGACCGCCTGATGACAGGATAACCCAAGTGTGATGACTGCAGCAGAGTGAGCACTCGAACATCTACATTTATGGTAGGTACAAAACTGTACTTTTTGAATTATGTATGAATTTAAATTTAGTGCCTTTAATTTGTAAATTATTCCATTATGTAAAGCAGTGCCAAAGGTCTTAGCAAGGTCAAGATAAGCAGCATGGAGTCTGCCCTTCATCAACTGCTGCTGCTACCTGACATCTTCAATGAATGTCACAAGATTCAAAGAGCATGTCCTCCCATAAACAGACCCACACTGTTCCATATCTAACAAAATTAGATCTCCTTTGTCATTTTGATTAAGTTCCATTACAACTCTAGCCATGATTTCACAAGAATACTAGTCAGACTCATGAGTCTAAACATATAGGGGTTATGTGACCTCCCTTTGTCAATTGGTGCCATTTATAGCCTGTTGTCTTATAATGGGGACATGTCCACATGCTAATATTTTGATTAACATGATTAACAGGGGCTTAGTTAGACATGACTGATAAGAGTTTAGTTATGTTTTTTCTTGACTATGTGTAGAAAACCACCAGGTATGTAGTCTGACTGCATAGATCTCACCAATTTTTCTTTTACTTCTAACATCAGTTATATCAATAGTTACATAAGGAATGTCCTCCCCTTATCTCAATAACACCCTGATATGCCATCACTCTTATCTCAGTAGCACTGTGACATATTTATTCTTATTGTGAAGTTTGCACAACATTTTCTGCAAATGCATTTGCTATATCCTGTGCGTGAGCTTGTTCTTTATTCGACGAGGGATCACGTCAGTCGCCCTGCTAGACAGGGGTCCAGGAAGGTAAATAATGTGGGAAGAAATAGCCAGGGAATTGTTATGGCTAGGCTTGTATAGGCCCTAGGGCTGATAGCCTAGTACCAACCTATGAACCTATGAACCTATGAACCTATTCATAAGATTGCTTTCTCAGTTTTCCCTTTAATTTTTATAATGTAATTCAAAAATACAGTATTATTGCTTTCAGTTGTTATGAACAAAGGAGAGTTCATAGTTACATCTAGAAAATGTGATAAGCATGACTACCAGAACCATAAGGTAAGGGGATGCACCCCCCCCACACACTTACCTCCACCAACAAAAAATAATAACAAAAAAAGTGCAGCACACATTTGTCCAGCAGAGAATCAATGAGATGCCACCATTGCAAGATATGGAGATAGGTAGAAGATAGATAATTGGTATCACAAGCTCATTTAGGGTTATATCAGTTACTGAACATGAAACTACCTTTGCTGAATTTGTTATGTGGCAGACAGTCCTACTGAATGACCGACTATCTCAGAAAGTTAACAAGAATTCATAACAAAAGAGTAGCTCCTATCTCATAGTGTAACATTCTAGTCAAATACTAGTAACCATTAGCTTAGCAGTCAGGAAAACCTTAATATTTAGAAAATGTTAACACTGTAGCAAATCTATAGGTATCTGTTTAGAGTTGTTCATCACTTCACTATCCACCTGGACATTACAGTAAATTCACAATTTCTGTTAATCAAAACATCTGTCTTCAGAGTAGTTTCTTGAGCTTCTGGGCTGAACATGATTAGTAGAATCTGGCAAGAATGGATTTACAACAATGAGCAATTCAGAAAATCAGTCAGCTGTTGGATATATTGTGTGTGTGTGTGTGTGTGTGTGTGTGTGTGTGTGTGTGTGTGTGTGTGTGTGTGTGTGTGTGTGTGTGTGTGTGTGTGTGTGTGTGTTTGTGTGTGTGTGTGTGTGTGTGACACTGTACATTCTTTATGTGAGGTACCTCTAAGGACACTCCAGTCATTATATATGCCTGGTCAGGTACATACCAAAGGGGGCATTGTACTTAATGACTGGTCTGATGATGGTAGATTAAATGGAACAATGACATCTTTAGACCTAGATGCCATGCCCTTGTTTATAAGTTGGGCAATGCAAAAATATTTCCTTACTACAGTAGACATATGATGGTCAAAGGCCAAGTCTTTTTCTACATGCATTCCCAAATCCCAGACCATGGGATATATCTTAGGGATATATATAAGTGCAGAAAAAACAGCAAATAACTTATGAAACTGCTAAAATACTGTCACAATTTATAAGAAAAGTGCAACAAAATATTTATTTTAATCTTTTCAGTATTGGATTGCTCCAGGTTACAGCAAATTCTCAGCAATATGTAGCAAAGTCACCAAATGGTGAGCAGCTCTGAGTATCTATGCCAAAGCCTGTGCAAACACAAGGCTTAAATAAAAGCAAAAAGGAACACGTTATAAGCAAACTACCAATCAGGAAAGTATACATTAAGCCTTCCACCAACAGTCCTCAACTCAGACAGGTTAGATCAGCACACATCTGCCACAAGAGAGCTGAAAAAAAAAACTTCTTAATGCAAAATAGTTGGTTTGTTGTCCAAGTGTAACAAGATCAAACAAACAACAGCCCTACGACTATCAAATAGAATGCAATACAGTGTAATTAACTACTTAAAGCAGCAGTAGACAGTACAGTTTTTTACATAAAGTGCAGAAAAAAACAGCAAATAACTTAAGAAACTGATAAAATAGTATCACAATTTATAAGAGAAGTGCAACAAAATATTTATTTTCATCTTTTCATTAATGGATTGCTTCAGGTGAAAGCAGATTCTTAGCAATCTATAACGAAGTCGTCAAATGATGGGCAGCTCTGAATATCTATGCCAAAGCCCATGCAAATGCAAGGCTTAAATACAAGCAAAGTGGAATAAGTTTTAAGCTAACTACCAATTAAGAATTCACACAATAAGCCTTCCTCCAGCAAACCACAACTGAAACAGGTTAGATCAGCACACTTCTGCCGCGAGAGTACAGAAAAAAACCTTCTTAATGTAGAATAGCTGGTTTAGAGCCCAAGTGTAACAAGACCACACAAACTACGTTTAACAGCCCTCCAACTGTCAGATATAATGTAATACAGCACAATTAACTACTTAAAGCAGCAGTACACAGTACAGTTTTTTGTATATAAAGTGCAGAAAACACAGCAAATAACGTAAAGGAAAACTGAAACTTCTCCTACAGTTTGACTCAACTCTTAGGTTGATTTTCTCCTTACAATATGGTTCTAGTATTGTGTAGGTTCCAGAAACCTGCTTGACCTTTGGGACTTGGTTCCACTATTGTAACTGGCTCAGCTGTTATATAGCTCATGCAAGCCAAAAACTCTTGAGCTAGGTCTCTACCCACTATACCCCTCTCCATATTACCTCAGATCAAGTTTGCAGCTACACTGGAAGACAGAAGAATTTGTATATGGGATTGAAGAGGCTATGTCCAAGGTCAAACCTGATAAAATTGCCAGGACAAGAGTCTAATCCTCCAAAGAGTCTGCAGGAGGGGGAAGGAGGATGGTGTGCTAAGAATAAATCAAGACTGATAACACAGATGGAATGTTATGGTAAGAACATAACTTATTAATCTGATGCTGTCAATCTACATTTATCCTTGACCTTTGGGACAGAGTCCCCAGCTACTTTAGATCTTGGGTGGCCTTATGGAAGGATATTCCTGAGAATCATAGAGCCAAAGGATGCTCTTCCCCTGGAGACTAGATCCAATTTGTAATGAGTGATAAAGGTATACAGAGTTTCCCATGTTGCTGCTGCACATATTTCATCCATGGAAGCCTTGGAATGGAAAACAGCAGATGTGGCTATTGCCCTAGTAGAATGCACTCTCACTGGCACTGGTAATTGGAGATTATTTTTATTTTAGATGAAAGTAATACAGTCTCTTAATCACCTTGACAAGGTGACTTTTAAAATGCATTTCTACAGAGATGGACCAGAGAAAGAGACAAATAACTGGTACAAATTTCTAAATTCTTTGGTTCTGCTGAGGTAGAAACGTCTGTGAACATCCAAAGCAATAGTCACCTTTGTTGGAAAGAAAACAGGTAAGTCAATGGTTTGATTAATATTAGTTTCTGAGACCACCTTAGGAAGAAAACATGGGATGTTTTTTAGTGAAACCCTATCCTTATGAAAAATCAAATATAGGGGTTTTGTAGATAGTGCTTGTATTTCTAAACTTCTTCTGGCGGAGGTAATGGGTATCAGAAAAATGGTCTTTCATGAAAGAAACTTTAAGTAACAGGTAGCCACCAGGTCAAAGGGGAAAATAACCATGGACTGTAGAACCATCATCAGAGCCCAAGGAGCTACAGGGTTTTTATATGGTGACTTCAATTGTAAGGTTCCTTTCATGAATACTTTACACAATCTATGGGAAATTAGCAAATGGTCTTCAAAGCCATTGTGGAAATTGGAAATAACAGCCAGTTGGACCTTAACAGTAGAAGCAGAGGCTCCTTGTTCAAGAAATGTAGCTAAAAACTCCAATACCTTTTTAACTGGTGTGGAGAAGGGATTAAGACCATTATTGTGCACCCAAATAGAAAATCGTTTCCACTTGCTGTGGTAAAGTTTCCTGGTGGAACGTATATGGGAAGTCAGTAAACTTTTTTGGACTGGAGAAGATAATTTTTTCCTGCATGGCAACTATTGGATTGGAGGAGCCAAGCTGTAAGCCTGAGGTTCTGAAGATTGGGGTGCACCAGTCCCTGTGGATGAGACAGAAGATCCAGAACTGGATCCAGAATCCATGGAGGGTGAATTAAATAAGGCCACAGAAAGGGAAACCAAACTTGTCAAGTTCAAAAGGGTGCAATGAGGATCACCTTGCTTTTCAACCTGATGGCTTTCTTTAAGACGAAAGGAATCAGTGGGAATGGGGAAAAGGCATAAAGCAGACCGGAGGGCCAGTCATGAAGAAGAGCATCTCTCGGGGATTCCCTCTGCAGGGGAATTAGGGCAAAGTAGCAGCTGCACTTGTTGTTCAGGGGAGATGCAAACAGATGGCAGCAAGGCTGGCCACAGCAATGGAAAATCTCCTCTGCCATTCTGGGATTGAGAGACCACTCATGAGGCAGGAGAATGCATGTGCTCAACTTGTCTGCTATCACATTTGAGCTCCCTGGAATGTGTGTTGCTATCAGAAAATGGTTGGAAGAAATCGCCCATTGCCACACTATGAGAACTTCTCAACACAGAAAGTAAGACTTGGTTTCACCTTGTTTGTTAATGCACCAGACTACTGACATATTATCTGATTGAATCACAATTGTCCTCAGGGGAAGGGGATTTTGGAAGGCTTGCAATGCTAAGAGCACTGACCTCATTTCCAGAACAATGATGTGCAAACTGGCCTCTATCGGGGACTAAGTGCCTTAGACTGTTCTGCCCAGATAATGCCTCCCCACCCCATCTGGGAGACCTCCGTGATCACTATGGCCTTGGGCTGAGGTGGAATAAAGGGATGGCCTAAGGAGTATCTTCACCAGGATAAGTCCTTCTTGCAGTGACTGGTGATTAAAACTGGATGCATCACTGGATGGGTCAGGATAGACCATTGGGATGCCAAAAGCCACTGTAGTAGCCTTGTGTGAAAACTTACTAGTGTAACTAATGTAATGGCTGTTCCCATGGACCCTAAAGCTTGAAGGACTAAAAGTGCAGGTACCTTGTCATTGAAGAGAATGGCTTGTACTTGGGATCTTATCTTCTGTAGCCTGTCTAGAGGAAGGGAAGCTGTACAGATGATGATATTTAGACAGTCTCCTATGAACTCTAGATCTTGAGTCTGACTTAGTTGAGATTTTGATTGATTCACTGTAATGTCCAGATGAGCAAACAGGCATAGAATGAAATCTGTTGCTTGAAGCTGTAGATGCCTTGTGGGAGCAGTGATAAACCACTTGTCTAGCTAAGAAAATACCCGGAATCTGTTCAGTCTCTAGTGAGCTGTCACTGCTACCAAACACTTGGTGAACACCTTGAGGGCTGTAGTAAGGACAAAGGACAACATACTGAATTGAAAATGACTAGCTTCTAGCCAAAAGTGGAGGAACCTTCTGGAGTGCTTGTCCATTTCTATGTGATAATATGCGTCCTGAAGATCTATAGAGCACATCCAATCATCTTCCTCTAAGACGAGTAGGATAGACTGAATTGTGACCATCTGGAATTTTGCTTGCTGAACAAACCTGTTCAGAAGGCTGAGATCTAAAATTGGTCTCAAGCCCCCTGTCTTTTTTGGCACCAAAAAGAATCTTGAGTAAAATCTGGATCCTGTCTGGTCTGGTGGGACTTCTTGGATGACTCTTTTCTCCTAGCAGCTTTTGAATTTTCTGAGCTGCTTGATGCCTCTGATTGGGTGGAACATCAGGGAGTCTTCTTCTTGATCTTGGAATGATAGTAAAGGGAATGTGGTAACCTCTGGCAGTGATCCTTTGCAACCAAGTATCCGAAGTTATTTGCTACCAGGCTCTTGAGTACAAAGAGAATCTTCCCCTGACAGCTTCCAGATGTAAGCAATTGGGCCCCTTTCAGGAGTGCTGATAGGGTTTCCCAGAAAAAGAATCTCCGGAACCCTGATTTTGTGGGCCACCTCTGCTGTAAGGTTAGCATCTTCCACTGGAGCCCCCCCATACCCCAAGGGGAGCCACCTCCACGCGTATCGTGAAAAGGCCCTTGGGATTTTTTGAACCACATCTTTCTGCTCCTCTGATTCCTACAGTAAAACCATTGGGGAGTAGAAGAACATATGCCCACTGCAGATAGGATCTTTAGATCTTTCTCGCACCTGGCTAATGTTTCTCTGACTTTGGGGCCAAACAGAAAAGATCCATCAAAAGGATCATTGATGAAAGAAGACTTAAATGGTTCAGCAAACTCACACGAGTGCATCTAGGTGTGTCGCCTTATCACCGGAACCCGGTGCAGCAGTTGCCCTTCGGCTACTTGTGTGATGAGCTCATGGATGAGTTGGAACTAGACTCCAGGATAGCCAGCTGGGAGGACACTTCATCTTGGACTTCCTCAGTCACAGCTCCTTCAAGGGTATCTGACAACTCTTTGATCAGATCCCTTTGGTGCCTAGTAAAGTGTGCCATAAAATTCAAAGACCTTAAACTGAAGGTTGATGATGCATACACTTGCTTTCCAAATCTGTCCATCACCCTGGACCCTTGATTAGGGGGAAGAACAGTGGAGCTCTCTTCCACCAGTTCCTTTTTGGTGGCCACCGCCACCACCAGGGCATCTACTGCTAACCTCCTAGCCCAATACTGGTGGTCCTCTGAAGCTGAAAGAATTTTGTCCAGTCTCCTGTGGATTGGCTCTATGGAGTCATGGACCTTCCAAGCCAGCTGCACAATCAATTTAATAAGATCATCAACAGGAGGGGTCACCCACAGGTGAGCAACAAAAGCTTGCAGATACACTGATTCCTCAGAGATAGGGTCTTTGGGCTTCCCGTCACCCCTCTGTTTCAGTATTTCTAGTATGTCTCCAAAGGAGACATCTTCTGGGGGTGACTGAGGGGAACACCCTCCCCATCATTGAAGTCAATGTTTTCTCTGACAGATTCTTCAGGGGAATCTAAGTGTTTCCTCTTACATGTCTTTTTCCAGGGTGTCTCCTCAGTGGGAATCTCTGAGGAGGACTTGGAAGAAGAGGGGGTATCCTGCAGCTTTGGTGCTCACTGCCCAGTTGTGGAGGTTGGTGGCAGCTCTGGGTGAGAGGGAGTCCCAGGATAATACTCTGATACTGTAGGAGCCAGCTAAGAAGCTGCAGAGGCCAATGCCCTCTCCATAACCTGGAAGGCAGGTTCCCCTGAAGAGGGATGGAAACCTGGAACTGATAAGGACAACCTCAGAAATGTGCTCCCACACCACTCTGAGAAACCAACCCCTAAAGCAGGATCTGAGGAAGAGCCCACCTCAGCCAAAGCTCCAAGAGTCAAGGATGACCCCGAATAAAAAATTGGAGCTGATCCGAGACCCTCGGATCCTGCAGTGGAGCTACAACCCCATGAGTCCATTAGTTCTGATGGAACCAAGGAACTCAAGGCAGACCCTGGAACTGAATGGGTAAAGGCTGTTTGCACCAGAGCAGCTGGAACTGGAGGAATCAGAGTCTCAAGCTCTAAGTTGTCAGACAAGGTTAGAGGAGGAAAGTTTGGTAGAGCCTTGGGAAAGAAAGATCCATCTCCAGAAGGGAGTGGGGATTGGGAAAAGGCAGAAAGACCCCTAGCCACTAGGGGCTGATCCATCAACCTCATGATACTGACTTCAGTCAGATTCCTGGAAAAATGGACAGCGAAGCCTGAGGGAGATTCCAGTCTGTCTATGAATGGACTTGGGAATTGTCCCACAAAGGGGTCAATTGAAGGGGAACATCTTGTCTTGCGTAGATTGATGATATTCAGTTTCGACACCGGGGTGGTACTGGTTCCAAAATTTCTGGTAGTGTCACAGGTGGAGACGGTACTGATGGGGAATCTAGAGTTGTTGGTACTGAGGTGGCCAGCACCAAGACCTGTGGTGCCAAGGCAGTTACAGCAGACAGTGCCGAGGAAGTCGGTTCCATAAGTTTCTTAGATTTAGACTTTGGTTTCGCTGGAAGTATGGGAGCCGAAGGTTTGTGTTTCCTGGCTGCCAGAGCCAAAGGAGATGCCAGCACCAAATGATTCCTCTTCTGTCCAAGTTCATATTTAGAAGAAGAAGAAGAGGGGGAGGAAGGTGAGGATGTGTCAGACCCGAAGAGAGCCACCTCGAAAGAAGACTACATTATACATTTTAAAATCAATTTGTTTTTCCTTTCTATGATGGCCTGGTGACTGAATGCTTGACAAACTGTACAGTCTTGCTGGAGATGCACTGGGCCCAAGCAGTACACACAAGAAGAATGCTCATCAGAGTTGGGCATCATCCTACCACAACCTTGGCATTGTTTAAACCCAGTTGTCCCCTTGGATTTATCCACCATGTTGACTATGGAAAGCAATTGTTAACAGACAGCACTCAGACACACTAAAAATGAAGCAGACCCACACACACACACACACACACACACACACACACACACACACACACACACACACACACACACACACACACACAAAAGGAATGGCTACCATCAATGGTAGGCCAGAGCTACCAAAAAAAGGTAGGGGAAATACTACCAACAATGGTAGGCAAAGGATACCACAAGGTAAAAACAGCACATTCACTTGTTGAAAGAAAGGTGAGATAGAAACTAGATAAAAGACAAGGGAAGAACTACCAGCGATGGTAGAGAAGAACATCAAAATGTAGGGGAGGGGATAAATAAAGAAGTAAGGAAAGTGGCTAGAATGAAACTCAACTATAGGAATATATAAATATCTAAGTAATAGTGCAGCAGAAAAATTAGAGAAGAAACTATGAAAAACTATGAAAATTTTATTTAGCTGATGAGAGAATCTGGCTGGCCATCTTGTGACAAGAGTGGCAAACGAGATCTGTGGTAATACGGAGAGTAGTATTGTGGATAGAGACTTAGCTTCAGAGTTTTGGCTTGTGTGAGCTATATAATGACTGAGCCAGTTCCAATATCAGAACCGAGTCTCAAAGCTCAAGGATAAATGAAGACTGACAACATCAGATCTTTTATTTCCTTGTCTTGGAATCAAGGGAAGGGAAAGACAACCTACCTTTTTTTAAGCTTAACTTCTCACATAATTTGCTGAGTAATTTGTCTACACCTGCATGACATACCACAGACACAGAGATTTGTAGTCAGGTAGTGCTAACAATCTTAAATGGGCAATTAGTCCTACTGATGTCAGGATTTTGGCACCTGCTGTAAAGACAGAGAAGTGTAAAACTGTTTTCCATTGAGTTTATTGCAGAGAGGAAGAGAACTTATACCAGTTTGTAGCTGCTTCTAATGCAGACATGCCTTTCATTGTAAAACAGAGCAATTAGATCAGTCAGTGGTTCAAGGGCAGTTGTCACTCTTTTGACAAATTCACATAGGCAGCATCGCAATACTGAAATGCTAAACTTTAAACTTTAAATATTTGTGGTTTATACTATTTTATTTTAAGATGACTTCAATGTAGTATCAAAGATGTGTGTGACATTTACAGATAAGTCAGAAAATATTATTCTTGTAATTCTTGTAAAGTATCAACACGCTTACTAAAGTGTAGGGGGAGGGGACTGTAAATTCAACTTGGACTACAAAAAGATACTTTGAACAAAGGCCTGCAATTTAACTATATATATATATATATATATATATATATATATATATATATATATATATATATATAGTTATTTTTTGGTTACAGCTGTATAACTCCTTAGTATACTGTACAATAAGCCACGTGACACACAAATGAGGGCCATTCAAGAAATAAAAGAAGCAGTCCGGTTACAAAACGTATATAAGATGACAATGACTAACACTAATGCCATAATATGTCAATGGCATGGGAGTACACTACTACATCCTTATGTCTAGCATGACTCATAGAAAGCAGACTTGAAGTGGATTATAGAAAAGAGAAAGACTTAAAAAAAAACAAGATCACATTGATATGTCAAGCCCCACCAGCAGCCATTTTGCAGAAAACATATTAAAATTCTGTAAGATGCAGTCAGAGTGATTTTTGAGGTGTTAAAATAGCTCAGAAAACAAAGACAGAGTGAAAAAAAATATTTCTTTTTAGTTTAAAGGTGGAGTTTTGCTTTAAGAAACTGTTAAAATACTGTTACAATTTATAAGAGAAGTGCAACAAAATACTTATTTTAATCTTTTCAGTAATGGATTGCTCCAGGAGAAAGCAGATTCTCAGCAATCTGTAGCAAAGTCACCAAACAACAAGCAGCTTTGAGTATCTATGCCAAAGCCCATGCAAACACGAAGCTTAAATACGAGCAAAGAGGAACAAGTTTTAAGCTAACTACCAATCAGGAAAGTACACAATTTTAAGCTAACTACCAATCAGGAAAGTACACAATTTTAAGCTAACTACCAATCAGGAAAGTACACAATAAGCCTTCCACTAGCAATCTGCAATTCAGGCAGGTTAGATCAGCGCATCTTTTGCTACAAGAGAGTAGAAAAGAACGTCTTACTGTAGAATGGCTGGTTTGGAGCTCAAGTGTAACAAGACCAGACAAACTAACTACAACAGACCTACAACTATCAGATACAATGTAATACATAGGTTCATAGATAGGTTCCAGGCTACTGGCCCTAGGGCCTATATAAGCCTAGCCAAAAGGTACCCTGGCTTTCGCCACCCAAGAAAATTATTTTCCTGTGCCACTGTCGAGCAGAGCCACAGAAGTGATCCCCAGGGTGAATTTCCTATCTCCCATCCAATCATCAAGATTTTTCTTGAAGAGTGCTAATGAGGAGCTTTGTTTGATATAGATAGGTAGCTTGTTTCATTGTATGGGAAGTCTCTGGGACAGGAATCTATCCCTCCAGCATGTTCTGTTTATTGTGGTGACAAGGTTTAGGTCCCTAGAGCGTGTAGCTCATAGGGATTGGGATTTCTTTAAGTGGAGCATGTCTAAAAGCTCTGGGTTTGACATAGCTTTGTGTGTTAGGCAGAGATCGCCTATGAGTAGGCGGTATGCAACGGAGTAAAGCTGCAGTTTTTTGAGACGGTCTGCGTAGGGCATTTGTTTGAGGCCGGTAACCTTTTTTGTGAGGTATTTCTGTGGCCTTTCCAGTTGTTGTAGATGTCTTGTGAGGTACATACCAAAAGGGGCATTGTACTCTATAATGGGTCTAATGAGTGACGAGTAGAGGGGAACAATTACCTCTTTTTTCCTGGATGAGAAACCTTTTATGATGAGGTGTGCCACGTAGAAGGATTTCCTGACTACTGTGGCGATGTGATTATCAAAGGAGAGACTACTGTCCACCTGTGTCCCAAGGTCTCTATCACACTTACTGTATTAAGTAGACTAACCCCTATGTGGTAGTTCATGGGTACAGAGTTTTTACCATCATCTGTGAACTTCATTAGCCAAAGATCTTCTGTGTTAGCCTGTACTTCAGAGAAGTAGATACCAAACAGGAGAGGACCCAGGACTGAACCCTGTGGTACTCCACTTGTCACTGGTCTGAAGTTGGATTTGGAGTCTGCTACTTTCACAGTGTGGGTTCTGTCAGTGAGCCAGTTGGAAACCCATCTTGTGACATAGGGATTTATACCTAGTTTAGTGAGTTTATCTATAATTCCAAACTGGGGGATGGTGTCAAAAGCCTTGGCGAGATCTAGATGAGCTGTGTGAACCACCTTACCCTCATCTACGGCTTTGGTGACTGCTTCAAAGAAGTCTATCAGGTTTAGGAGACATGATCTGCCTTTTACAAACCCAAACTGGGTGGGGTCCTGAGTTTGGAGATTACCAATGTCATTGTTTATAAGTTCCATGATGATACGTTCCATAGCCTTGCAGACCAGGCTCATTAGGCTAATGGGACGGTAGTTTCTGGGGTCTGTGGTGGCTCCCCCTTTGTGGAGTGGGATAACCATCACTGTGCACCATTCAGTGGGCACATAGCCTGAGGTGAGGCTATGATTGAACATGGTACTTAGGTGGGGTGCCAGTTCGTTCTGTAGTTCAAGTAGAGCACAGCCTGGGATGTTGTCAGGTCCCATGGATGCTGTGTTCTTGGCTTTGTATAGTGTGTTTTTTTACCTGTGCAGCCGTGATTACAGGAACTTTGCATTCTTCTGGTATAGAGATGGGCCCTTTAGGGGATGACAGAGGGGTAAAGTTAGCACTGAACCTATCTGCCAGGATTTTGGCAATATCAGTTGGTTCTGTATATTTAGTGCCATTGTGCTGTAACTCAGAGCAGATCTTAGTGTTGCAATTGAGATTCTAGACATAGCTATAGAATACTTTGCGGTTGTCTTTAGAGTCAGTGGTGATTTTGTTTTCATAACTAGCTTTGGAGGATTTTATGAGGGATCTCAGCTTCTTACTGAGGCTGACCAGGGAGTTTCTCCAATCATGGGATTTTACTCTTTTTTGCAACAGTTTCTTTCTTCTGTTGTAGAGTTTGTTTATGGCAGGGGACCACCAGATTGGCTTCCTTTTTTTGGAGGATAGCATCTTGGTTCTGTTAGGGATTGCACAATCCATGCACTC
The DNA here is from genome assembly GCF_019279795.1 of Protopterus annectens. Taxonomy (NCBI): domain Eukaryota; kingdom Metazoa; phylum Chordata; order Ceratodontiformes; family Protopteridae; genus Protopterus; species Protopterus annectens. Next base: position 617,063,888 of record NC_056729.1, on the reverse strand, counting down.
GTGTAAGTGCTTATAAAGTGCATTTGTGTATGATTCAGTAGTCATACCTCTATTGTCTGTCAGCATGGGTGTCATGAAGTTTGCCACTTCTGTCTTAAGAAGTGTGAAGTTGTCTTTGGAGAAATTTTTTACTGTGGTTTCCCTAATGGGGAGTGGGGGAGAGATGTGGATGTCTAGGGTGATTAGCTTGTGGTCAGATCTGACCAACGAGGAATTGACCTCTGGTGTGGAGCACCGGTTGCCCATGTTGGTAATAATCAGGTCTAGGATATTGCTGCCCCTGGTGGGGGTGTGGATAAGTTGATCCAAGGCATTGGAATTTATGAATTCCAGAAAACGTTGAGCACAAGAGTTGGTACATGAGTAGTTTTCCCAGTTAATGGTAGGGTAGTTGAAATCACCCATTATTAGGGTGTTAGGTTGTACCCTAATATTTTCCAGTGCAATTAACTACGTAAAGCAGCAGTAGGCAGTACAATATTTTTTATATAAAGTGCAGAAAAAACAGCAAATAACTTAAGAAACTGCTAAAATACAGTCACAATTTATAAGAGAAGTGCAACAAAATACATTTTCGTCTTTTCAGTAATGAATTGCTCCAGGTGAAAGCAGATTCTCAGCAATATGTAGTGAAGTTGTTGAACGACGAACAGCATTGAGTATCTCTGCCAAAGCCCAGACAAACATGAGGCTTAAATACAAGCAAAAAGGAACAAGTTTTAAGCTAACTACCAATCATGAAAGCAAACAATAAGCCTTCCACTAGCAATCCTCGACACAGACAGGTTACAGCAGCACACTTCTGCCACAAGAGAGCAGAAAAACCTTCTTAATGTAGAATGGCTGGTCTGGAGCCCAAATGTAACAAGACCATATAAACTACCTACAACCGCCATACAACTATCAGATACAATGTAATACAGTGCAATTAACTATGTAAATCAGCAGTTGACAGTACAGTTTTTTTATATAAAGTGCAGAAAAAACAGCAAATAACTTAAGAAATTGCTAAAATACTGTCACAATTTATAAGAGAAGTGCAACAAAATACATTTTCATTTTTTTCAGTAATGGATTGCTCTAGGCAAAAGCAGATTCTCAGCAATCTGTAGCGAAGTCACCAAATAACAAGCAGTTCTGAGTATCTACGCCCAACCTGACCAGTGAGGAGGTTATACTTAAGCGAGAAGGTTACACTTAGTAGACTGCAACAATGCTCTGCCATGTTGGTGAAGACTAGGTCAAGGATTTGTCTACCCTAGTGGGTGTGTGGACAAATTGGTCCAAGGTATTCATGTTAACAAAGTCAAGTAAACTTTGAACCTACAAGTCTGAGGTTGTCTATGATTCCTAGTCTACAGTGGAGTAGTTGAAGTCATCCATGATTATGGTATTGGGTTGAATGCTGAGTGACTCGAGTTCATTTCTGTAAGTGGTGTGTATTTCTTGGGTCATGGGGGACAGGGGGTACCTATAGCTCACAAGTATATGGTATGGGATACTGCTTATGATGAGTTGTATGTAGAGGAGCTTAAGTACAGTATACTGCTTGACCAAGCTTGAGGTGTGATTATTTTCTATATAAATTGAGAAACCTGTACATTTTGCCACTTTTTGTGCAATAGCTGGTCTAAATGTGTGGAAAACATTATAGCCCGGCACTGCAAGGGTGCTCTCTGCAGCTATAAACCATGGTTAAGTAACTTCATAGATTTATGAATTCTTTAGGGTGAAGAGAGCTTGCAGGGAGTGAATGTTTTTTTTAGGCTCCTGGCATTGAGCTGTATCACCTTTAGAATGTTATGGGTTGCTTTAAGATGGCAGATGGTTTATCAGGATGTCAGTGACTAAAAATAGCACAACGGAGGGTGTGAGACCCCAGCACTGGCCCAGTAATCAAGTACCCTCAATCCTCAACACTGGCAGCAGTGGGGGAACGTATACACTGGGAGGATGACAAGTATACACACACAGTAAAGTGCAATTTCCCTGAAAAGCACACAGAGACCACAGTCAGTCTGGGGCTGGTTTCTCCCTCTTTCTCCAGATCCCCAATAAAAATCCCCACTGACACAGCTACACAGTTGAGATCTCAGCTGGATGGCCAAGCTAAGACCTTCCTCACCCTCTCTGTCCAACCAGTGCTTTGTCTCCCTGCCCAAGTAGCTAAGACACACACACTTTGAGATTTGATTTATACACAACCACACACACACACACACACACACACACACACACACACACACACACACACACACACACACACACACACACACACACACACACACACACACACATACATCTGGGAAAGGCTGACACAGGTTTACTAGCTATGCCCCTTCTGCCCAGACTATAAGATAGTTTTTCCTGCCACCAGCCACTACTTATCAGCTACTTTAAGGCCCCTTAGGAAAGGGTGTCCAATCTTATTGTGTAATGTTACTATTAATCCAAATGGTAGTTTGTCCAAGAGTGAGGCTTTTAGAAGTGGCCTACACAGTGTCACCAAATACATATGCAAGTACTCTCAGAGCTTAAATATCTCACAAATATCAGCTACAAAGATGTTTAAATATATTTAATAATAAATAATAAAAAAACAAAACCAGTTATAGAGACCAGTTGGCATAATGGTTAAGGTCTTTGCCTCCCATGCACAAGGTGCAAGGTTCGATCCTGACCTCTGACCAATGCCTATTTGGAGTTTGCATGTTCTCCCTATGTCTCCATGGGGTTTCTCACACATCTGCAAAACATGCTGAGTGTTTCCATCTCAAACTCAACAATGAATGGAGCTGTGGGCAGCAGCACACACTCTACATGGTGCCCTATAGGGGGAAGAGTTGTACAAGACCAACTGCTATGGGCATCCACTGTGGTGCACAGTATTCCTCAAGATAGGAGAACACAGGTCACAGACTGTGCACCGTGGCAGGGCTATCCACTCTACAGTGTAAAATACGTCTCTAGGAGATTCGGTCATATTGACTAATTTCACCAAATAATAAAAGAACAAGACAATACTCAGTAAGTAAAACCCAGAAACACAAAAATAAGATGAAACTCAACCAAAGCAGAACAACAGGAAAAAAACACTTTAATTTAGCCCTTTTGTCAAAAACTAGACTTCATTCTGATGAAGTCTAGATTTTGACAAAAGCGCTAAATTAGTGTTTTTTTTTTCCTGTACAACATGCTGGTGTGTCGTTTCTGGACTACCCTTGTTCTGCTTTGGTTAAATACTCAGTAAGTAATCGGTTACATCAGAGATGAAAATCACAGGAAATATTTAAAACAACATTGCAGAACAGTCTCAAATAAATTAAGAAAACATCTAAGCTATACTTCACTATATTCCTATCTGAATATAAAACAGTTACTTTGCCCTAGAAACTTACTTACAGCAAGGAAAGTCAGATGTGGTGAGTGGATGTCTCCCAGCTGATGCTGTCAGGTCAAAGACAAATACAAAATGCCCTCCCTCCCTCTCAGAGAGTTCTTAAATTAATATCAAATATTACTGCTGGGTTAGCTTGAATGATATCACTTTTTGTCACCTGACTTTAGTTCCCAAGATAAACCCCCATTGTCAGAAACTTCCAGCATTTAGCATCTCCCTGTGAAAAATACATAAATAAAGGTTTTTCCTCAGATGTTTGCAGTTCCTGGAAGTCCTAAAACAATAAAATACTTCTACATCTCAAGCCTAGTAATTATTTGTCTTTCAAGACAACACAGAAAGTCCACTAGTATTGACATCCTGTCTCCTGTTGGCTAAAACTGAAAGAAAACACATATTGTTTGTGGCCCAGCTGTAAAGTAATTTAATTTCAACTATTTTTCTGAAGTTTTGCAAGTTAATCTAATATGTTCCAGTAGGGTACACTGTGGATACATCTTTTAAGCTCAGTATTGTACAAACCCTGTTCAACACATACTTCAGTACCAGCAGTTTGATACATACATACCATAAAGTTCTAATACATTTGCAACACAAGCATATGATCCGTGTTGACATTCACAACTGACATATAATTATTTACAAAATTCCAGATAGCTAGGCTGGCAGTGTCTACTTCTGTCACACTTCTATATAAATCATATTAATATTCATGAATGTCATATAATTATTTAGAAAATTCTAGTGAACTGGGCTGGCAATATTTCCTTTTGTGACAGAGGGGATAAGGTTTTAGCCAATATTCAAATGCGTAGAGGGGACAGGTGCAGACTGCCCTTGCTGAAGCATTGCGGCCTGTCGACCACATCTTACTGATAAATATTGTATCCTCCTTCGAATGACATTAAAAACTAAGGCAATTATTAAAATCAATTATTTTTGTTCTTACTGGGGCATCATCCTTGGCGAAAGATAGAATGCTGCCCAATGCTAGGCTCATACCAACCTGGGACATAACAGTCCAAGAGCTCCATCACGTCTCTCTTCATATAGTTCAGTGAGGTATGTCTCAGATCATTTACTCACACATGAACAGTGACTGAGTCATACTGATAAATGTGCTTCCATGATCTGAGTGCATGCAAAATCTGGTGGATCCTTACCCCTGATAGACAACTGACCGTAACCCTCTCCTTGCTCATTCTGATGAGTGGGACATTGGTGTGCCTCACAATGGAGTCTCCATTGACCAAAATGTTGGATTGTATAGTTGTCAGCCTTATGGGTTTAGATATGGAGACACTTTGAGATAAGGCTGAATGTGTCATGATGGATGTTGTTTTTGTAGTGTGTTTTTGAGGTCACTGAGGTTACATATTGTAATTACTGCATATGGGAGCCTTTGCGGTTTTGGTTTGGGTTCACTGTGTATAACTACACTTCTTACATACTATATCAGATTGTTTGAGAATTAGGTGGTTGTCAGTAAACATGAGCCATTTTCTACATTGTGTGAGGATGCCTATTTCTACCAAGCTGGCTATAGAAAAAGTAGGAAAGAGTAGATTCATGGTTTCAAATATATATATACATATAAATGGCAGTAATGGGTGCCTAAGTATTTTTCTTTCCTTACAGCAGAAATGGGAAGGGGGATATAATGTCTCAAGTCAACCTCCATGGCATCCAAAGTTTATCAACTAGCTTTTAACCTTTTGCAGACAATGAATTGATGGATGGTGTGGTGATGACTGCAAGTGTGGAAGATATAGGTTCATAGGTGTTTACTAGGCTAATGACCACAAGGGTCTTTTTAAGCCTAGCCATGCATCCCAAATCTCTGACAAGTTCTGGTACCCTTGATAGATGGAAGCAGGGGCTTGGGAGGTGAACATTTACAGGCTGCCTGTATCCATTAGAGTCATAGGTGCCAAATCAGGGATGAACTTCCTGTTCCCCATCCAATTGTCAGATCATATTTGAATTGGGTGATGGATGAACTGTGTTTCACATGGATGGGGAGCCTGTTCCTGAGAAGAGGTAGTCTTTTAGGTACATACCTGTCCCTCCAGCAGGTCTTATTTATATCACAGGCAAGATTTAAGTCTTTAGAATGGGTAATTCTGGTGTTTTTTTTTGTTTTGCAGCTATGCAGGAGGTCCATCAGAGTGGAGTCTGACAATGGCTTGTATGCCAGGCATAGATCTCCCCTCAACAGTCTGTAGGAGACAAAATACAGGGATAGGGCCCTGAGGCAGTTTGCATAGGACATGTTACTTATGCCTGTATTCTTTTATTGAGGAACCTCTGTGAACATTCCAATTGTTGGATATTCCTGGTTAGGTACATACCAATGGACGCATTGTACTCAATGATAGGTCTGATGAATGCTGAATACAATGGAGCAATGACTTCCCTGGAACTAGACTATACCTTTGTTTATAAGTTGCACAACATAGAATGATTTCCTCACTACTATAGTGACATGATGGTCAAATGCTATATTAATGTCCATGTGTGTCCCCCAAGTCCCTGACTACTGGGCCAACTCTTAGGGGTGTGTTGTCAATATGATAGTTTCTAGGAGTGGATGACTTCCAAAATGATACTATTATGCATATCTTGGCATTTAGTTTTAGTCCATGGCTCTGGCACCAGTTGTTTGTCTGTGTCAGCCCTTCCTGGAGAAGATTTAGGTCAGTGGGTGATTCAATAACAGCTCCTAATTTGCAATCATCTACAAATTTAGTTAGCCAGTGGCCATTGACATTGACCTCAACTTCAGAGAAGTAAATATCAAAAATGAGCGGTCCCAGGACCAATCTGTGTGGGGCTCTGCTTGTGACTGGCCTTTTTGTAGAGGTGGACTCCCAGTTCTAACTTCCTGTGTCCTGCTTGTGAGCCAGCTGGCTGTCCACCGGGTGACATAAGGTTTTGTACCTAACCTCTTAAGTTTGTCAAGAATGCCCGAGTGGGAGACTATCAAATGCCTTGGTCAGATCAATGTAGGCAGTGTGAACCATTTTGCCCTCATCCAATGCTTTAGTGACCTTCTCAATGAAGTCCACCAGGTTAAGTAGGCATGACCTGCCCTTGCTAAAACTAAATTGGGTTGGGTCTAGTGTCTAGAGGCTTCCTATGTCATTATTGATTATTTCCATAGTTTTTTCCATGGCTTTGCATGTGAGACTAGTGAAACTTATGGATCTATTGTATTCGGTATTCTCCAGGCCCACCTTTGGGCAGAGTGATGACTGTTGCTGTTCTCCACTCATGAGGCATGAAGCCTGTTTGAATGATACAATAAAATAGTAATTCCAGAGGGCCTGATAGACATGTCTCATGCTATTTAGAAGGCATCCTAGGATATTGTCTGGGCTCATTGTTGCAGTGTTTTTGGCCTTAGAGAGAGCATTACGGGCCTGTTCCCTAATGATAGCAGGGAGTTATATCTGATGGTATTTCCTGAGGGAAGGTTGGTGGGGAGAGAGGGATAAAGTTAGATCTAAATTTGTCAGCCAGTAGGTTTGCTATATCTTCTGACTCAGTATAGTTGGATCCATTTACAATGAGCTCTGCACACAATTGTGTATTGTCTTTGAGGTTGCAGACATAGCTAAATAATACCTTGTGGTTGTCCTTGGCCTGGGTGACCAAATTTACCTCAAATCTGGTAGGTTTTATTTCTGCTCTGAGTTGTTTATTTAGTCTGATAAGAGTGCTTTTATCCTACTAGGTGATACACTTCATAATTTTTGCCAATATTTTCTTCCTCCTGTTATACAGGTGACTGATTTTGTGATTCCACCAGGGTGGCTTATTTTTTTGAGTTAGTTCTGTACTTCTTCCTGGTGGATACAGCTGCCTCTATGCAGCTATTAACATGCTTATATAGGGTTTCTGTGAACAGTTCTGCATAGGCAGCAGTGTTCTTAGGGTTTATGAGGGTTTGACATTTTGCCAAGTTATCACTTAATAGTAGGAAGTTAGTTTTGAGTAGTTCCTGAATATTCCAGGGTTAGCTGGGTTCCAGGTTTTATGTTTTTACTTCAAAGAAGATCATTTTGTGGGCTGACCTTACAGAGAAGACATTATACTGGGGGTATGTAGCACTCTCCCATATCAGTGAGGACCAGATCCAGTATAGGTGCACCCCTTGTAGGTGTATTTACAGTTTGGTCCAGGGAGTTTGTGTTTACAAAATCCAGGAATCTCTGTCCCTGTATGTTTGGTGGTGCATATGATTTCCAGTTAATAGAGGGGTAATTAAAGTTGCCCCTGAATATGGTATTGGGTCAGAGGGTGAGTGTTTCCAATAAGTTTAAATACATGGTATGGGTTTCCTGGATCAAAGAGGGGGGACCTACATCTTGCAAGGAAGTGGTATTGGATTTTGCCTATGGTGATTTGAACATGGAGAAGCTCACGTGCATTGTTCTGTTTGACCAGCCTTGAGGTATATTTATTTTTGATGTAAATTGAGACACCTCCACCTTTAATCCCTACCTGTGTAGTAGCTAGTATAAATGTGTGGAAGGCATTATAACCTTGCACTGTTGATGTGCTTTCCATGGCTTTAAACCATGTCTCAGTGTCTGCACAGACATCAGCATTCTCTAAGGTGAAGAGAGCTTCTAGGGAGTGGAGTTTTCTGTTCAGACTCCTAGCATTTAGCAGTAACACCTTCAGATTTTCTTGCTTTTGATATGCTATGTCATAAGTACTTTCAGTTTGGCATTGTATAAAAATGACACTATGGGGACGACATTGTTTTAGTTAATATTCAAAAGCCTAGAGGGGAGAAGTGCAGATCATGCCTGGCACAGTAGCATGGTCTTTTAGCCATCTCCTTCCATGCTGACAAATAATGCACCCCTTAGAATGAGACCAGAAACTATGCCAGTTACTAAAGTCAGTCATCCTTTCTTCATGTTGTGGCATCATTCTTGGAGAAGGTAAAATGCTGCTCAGTGCTAGGCTCATACCAGCCTGGGACACATATTCAGAGAGCTCTATGATATCTCTCTTCATATGTTCATATGGTCTAGAGAGATATGTCTCAGGTCATTTACTCCCACATGGAATAAAACACTAACATATGCGAGAGATGCTATTATACAGCCAAACTGGAAGCTAAGCTGTTTCCATCCAAGACTGGAACAGACAGTCAAGAGGAGAAGGTTAACACTTGCACCACACCTCCAGCGACACACAGACCTACTAAAACAGCACTGGCAAAAAATACACATAAATACACAAAATCATACTCGGAGGCTCTAAATAAAAACCTGCAAAAGCATCAGAGACCTCCAAAGCAGACACCCAAACAACCTGCACTTCCTGTCACAAACCAGACAACACATAAAACACAAAATGAGTGTGCCGCACAATCACAGCCCTTAAGGTGAAATAACATACCTAACACACCAGTAATAGGTGACTCTATAGTCAGGCACACTGATATCCCACTCACTAGGCTGGACAAGCAGAAGGTTACTGTTAGCTGCCTGTCGGCAGCCAGAATCCGCTACATAACACAAGCACTCAGGTCACTCCAGAACAAGTACAAATATGAATCTATCATTGTTCATGTTGGTGTGAATGACCTGAGACGTACCTCCCTGGACTACATGAAAAGAGACATGGAAGAGCTCTCTGATCATGCAGCCCAGACTGGCATGACCCTGACCCTGAGTAGCATCTTGTCCTCACCAAGAATGATACCTCAGTATAAAGAAAAAATGATCAATTTCAACAATTGGCTAAGCTTCTGGTGTCATTCAAAGGGGATCCAGTGTCTGTCAGCCTGGGATGACATGCGCGACAAGCCATATTGCTTTGCAAGAGATGGCTTGCACCTGTCACCCTAGGCTTTCGAATACTGGTCAAGGCTCTTGCTGCCCCCATAGTGCCTTTTTTAGGCAAGGCTCAAAAGTCAAATCCACCTCCGTAAACAGCACAATTAACAAAAAACTGAGGGTTATGCTACAACTCAAACACCCTGGATCAGCTGGTAAATTCCCCTACCAGAGGTGAAAACATATTGGACCTGGTCATCACCAACATAGGCGACAGGTGTTCCACACCGGAGGTCAACCCGTCACTGGTTAGATCAGACCATAAACTAATCACTCTGGATGTCCACACCCCACCACCATCCCCAACTAAGTAAACCACAGTAAAAAACTTCTCTAAAGTAAACTTCACCTTACTTAAGACAGAGGTGGTAAGTTTCACAGCCCCCACGCTAAAGGATAACGCTGCCCAAGATGCAGAAACCTTTACAAATGCACTCTATGAGCACTTACAAGGATGCATGGATTGTGCCATCACTAGCAAAACCAAGACTCACTCCTCTAAGAGAAGGAAACCAGTTTGGTGGACCCCTGTAATAAACAGGCTATACAATAGAAGGAGGAAACTAGTTCAGAAAAAAAGCAAATCCCAGGAAGGAAAGACATCCTTGATCAGTATCAGTAAGAAACTAAGGTCCCTCATGAAATCATCCACGGCTAACTTCAAAAGAAAAATAGCCAAGGATTCAAAAGATAACCACAAAGCCTTCTTTAGCTATGTTAAGAATCTAAGTGGCAACTCACAGATATGCACTGAACTAGTGCAAAATAGCACAAAATATACTGAACCTACTGATATTGCCAACATCCTGGCAGATAGATTCAGTGCAAACTTCACCCCCCTCTCACATCCTAAAAGGCCCACAACAATACCGGAAAAGTGTAGTGCCCCAGAAATCACAGACGCACAGGTGAAGACAGCCCTTTCAAAAGCCAAAAACACAGTGTCAATGGGACCAGATGGTGTCTCAGGCCACATCTGGCATGAACTACAGAACGAACTAACCCCTCACCTAAACACGCTGTTCAACCTCAGCCTCTCCACAGGCTATGTGCCCATAGAATGGCACACAGCAATTGTTATTCCACTCCACAAAGGAGGGGCCACAACTGACCCTAGTAACTATTGCCCCATAAGCCTGACTAGCCTGGTCAGCAAGGCTATGAAGTGCATCATCATGGAACTCATTAAAAAAGACATTGGGAACCTCCAAACACTTGACTCAACCCAGTTCAGCTTTGTTAAGGGAAGATCATGCCTACTAAACCTGGTTGACTTCTTCAAGACAGTCACCAAGGCCATAGACGAGGGGAAAGGTGGTTCACACAGCCTACCTTGACCTCGCCAAGGCTTTTGACACCATTCCCCACTCGGGTATTACAGAAAAACTCACCAGCCTGAACATGAACCCCTGCGTCATGAGATGGCTTGCCAACTGGCTTACAGACAGAACTCACACAGTAAGAATCACGGGCTCCAGGTCCGACTCTAGTCACAAGTGGTGTCCTGCAAGGCTCGGTCCTGGGACCCCTACTGTTCGGCATATACTTCTCAGAAGTACAGGCAAACACAGGAGGACTATGGCTAACCAAGTTCGCTGATGACTGCAAACTGGGAGCCATAATTGACTCTGGCTGACATTGACATCCTCCAAAAGGGCCTTACTGAGACGGACACCTGGTGTCAAAGTCATGGCCTCAAGCTAAATGCCAAAAAATGCATAGTCATCCCATTTGGGAAAAACAAAGTACCAATGAATTACCACATAGGTGGCAGCCCCCTTTAATACAGAAGAGGTAATAAGAGATCTGGGGACCCAGGTAGATAGTAATCTCTCCTTTGACAATCATATTGCCAAAGTAGTTAGGAAATCCTTCTATGTGGCCCATCTAATTACTAAAGGGTTCGCATCAAGAAATAAAGAGGTTATAGTGCCCCTCTACTCATCACTCATTAGACTCCATCATAGAGTACAATGCCCCATTTGGGATGTACCTCACAAGACACTTCCAACAGCTGGAAAGACCACAAAAGTACCTCACCAAGAGGATTACTGGCCTCAAACATATGTCCTATGCAGCCCAACTGAAAAAACGTCGGCTGTACTCAGTGGCATATCGCTTACTCAGAGGTGATCTCTGCCTGACTTACAAAGCCATGTCCAACTCAGAAGTGATGGACATGCTCCACCTAAAGAAATCCAAGTCACTGCGAGCCACGCACTCCAGTGAGCTAAACCTCACCACAACAATAAATAGAACATGCTAGAGGTATAGATTCCTGTCACAGAAACTCCCCATGCTTTGGAACAAAATTCCAAATTACATCAGGCAGAGCCTCTCACTAACACTCTTCAAGAGAAACCTTGATGAGTGGATGGGTAACAGAAAATACACCCCTGGGATCACTTCATTGGCTCTGCTTGACAGAGGATCAGTTAATTAATCAATGGGGCAGCGAAAGCTAACACACTCTGGCTAGGCTTATAAATGCCCTTGGGCAGATAGCCTAGTACGTACCTATGAACCTATGAACCTAAGACTGAGTCATACTGGTGCGTGTGGTCCAATGGCCTGAGTGCATGCGTAATGTGGCAGATCCTGGCCCCAGATAAGCAATTGACCATGACTTTCTCTTTACTCAGCCTGGTGAGAGGAACATCTGGTGTGTCTCACAATGGAGTCCCAATAACTAGACTTTGAGATTCTATGGTGGCTTACCTTTTGATCTTATAAGTAGAGGCTCCATGAGATGTGGCTGTATGTGTTGATGTGGGTGTTATTTTGAAAGAGTGCATTCGGGGTTGCTGAGTTTGTTTATTATGCGCACTTTGTCTAGGTGGTTTATGAGGTTTTGGAAGGTTAAAATTAAGTGTCTCAGCATATGTGAGTCTATGTGTCTGCTTTGGATTGCGTGTGATGGATGCAGCATGTGTACTATTGACAACCTTATTGACAGTATGAGTGCTTTTATCTGAGAGCTTTGCCTCCAGTGACGTTGTGTAAATACACCTCTCACCTACCATATCAGTTTATTTGTGAATTAAATGGCTGTCAGTAAACATGAGGCAATTTCTACATTGTCTCAGGATGCCCATATCCCCCAAGCTGGTAAGGGAGATATTGGGAAAGTTCATATCCATGGCAACAGACTTTTTTATTGGATTAGACGGAGTGAGAATATAAAGTAATGTCAGTTTGCAACTCAGGGGGGCAGTGCTTGTCACTGTAAACTAGTTGTCCTGTGTGCAACTAGGTATTGGAGAAATTTCAATGGTGCTTTTACAGGAAAAATGTGAGTTCAAGGTGTCTGTGGCTGTATAGGGCACTTCCAGACACTTGATAAGCAACTAATAAGTACAGCCTGATAATTATGGATAAAGTATTTAGGCAGATATTCTGAGGTTAGAAGCAAATTAAACAGTACTTACTAAAAAGGAAAACATAGCTTGTCAAGAATGATGAAAAGAGTGGAGTCATCGGAATGGCTACTGCCTGGCTACTACTAGTGTTGGTCTCACCACAACTTCACTCTACTGGGATACAGTGCTGCTTTGCCTCCTCTTTCACCAGAAACAAAACATTAGGGAGGTTGGTGTAATGGTTAAGGTGCTTACCTTAAAAACACAAGGTGCAGGGTTTGATTCTCACATGGGGTAATTGGCTAGGCTTAAAATGGTCCCCAAGGACAGTTAGCCTAGTACTAATCTATGAATCTATGAATTAGTACCAATCCCAAAATAAGAAGCACTCCACAGCCTGTTTGATGATCCACAGTCTTGTTTCAGATGATATAAGGATCTGTAGGCTTGCTGTATCCTTTCCTGGTAGATGCCTTAAATAGCAACCAGACCAATCAGGAAGGCCAAGCAAAGACTTCTTCTTTTCTTTCCACTCTTCTTATGTCTATGTTTTGCCTCCCCTTCATAAAAGTAACTTTTTTAGCCCTATGAAAATAATCTAATCCTCTACTCATCCTATTATATCTCTGATACTTTTCCTATATTTACCCCACCTCTTTCTCACTTTCTCCTTTCTTTTATTCTAAGCTACCTTTAAAATATTGTTGTTCTGCTCATCTCAAAAAAAAATGTATATATTTTATCTTTTTTAGTTTTTTTTTTTCTGTCTACTGATTTGACTGTCTTAACTTTTATGTAGACTGATTTTTTACTTTGTATTAAAACTTGGAGCTTTTCTCCCCGGGCCTCTACTGAAAATGGACATATATCCAGTTCGACTAGCCCGGTCAACAAATGTAAAATAAAATAAAATAAATAAATAAATAAATAAGACACTCACTTCCCACCAGAAAGAGTCAGGAATCTGTGCACTCTGCTCATTCTCTCACCAGGAGCAAAATATAAGCACAAATTCCAAATTGGCACATATGAAGCAGTTATTAGGCTTTTTGGTGGCCAGCAGTCCCCAAGAAATCATGTCCCTATGCTCCTTTTCTCACCAGTATCAAAACAGAAGCACTAATCCCAAGATGACTACTAAGAGGAAGAAAGTGGGCTCTCCAGTAATTGGTGATCTTGGAGCAGATGTTGCAGATTTTAAAGGTAAGATGGAAAATTGGTTAATGTCCTAAGAACTGCAGTGTGCACAAAGCAGTTAGATATTAAAGAGGGATAACTTAAGCTTTAGCTAAGTGGAGAGCAACTAATTTTAAAAGAGCAAGATAGATTGGAAGCGGTGGGCACTTTGTATTTTGGTTCTGTGGAATACAGTGGGATGGCCAATACATTTAAATAGCTGAAGGGGAGTGATTTCACAAAATGATAATTTTGACCTTACTTGCAATAGCCAATGAAAGAGGAAAGGGAAGGAGATATGAGGTCAAATTAACATAAGGGACAGGCAAGCAGAAAGACAGTTGAGTTTAAAAAAACAATAGCACCAGAGACACAGCTGTGGTCTCTTTCCTATTTTAAATATGCAGTTAAAAACAGAATACAAGTAAAACACAGATGAATAGAAGAAGGCAATAAAGCAACACAAAATAAAAGAATGCAAAAACAAACTAACCTTTCCCTCACAGCAAGTTGTGTCAGAGTCTGGGTGAGCTTTTGTAGTAAAGCCTTGGAACGTTTTATTTTACCCCTTAAATGGAAGGTTTAGTTCCTAACTCCACCCCCAGGTTTCAGGTAATTAAACTTAATTGTGCTGAACCACACCAAAAGGCAAAATAAAAAGAAACCACAGCTACAGAAAAGTACAGTTTTGTACCTACCATAAATGTAGATGTTCGAGTGTATACACTGCTGCAGTCATTACACTTGGGTTATCCTGCCATCAGCCGGTCCCGCAGTCGGCCAGAGTTCCAAAGTCTTGGTCCGGCGTCGGTTGCTGTCGCTTCTTCCCTGATGTCAGAGCGCCAGGGGTATATAAGATGCAGCCGACACCATTTTCTTCAGTTTTTCTTGCCCCAGATGTCAGGTGCCCCCATATAGGTAGGCAATACATATTGCTAATAACACATACATGAAAAATATGAAACAATACCTTTAGTTACAAGCAAATACACCACATAGGTTGTAAGGGATAGAGAGGTATAGATAAGTCCCAGCTAAGAAAGTGGGGTTGGAGGGAGGGTAACCTAGACTGCAGCAGTGTATACACTCGAACATCTACATTTATGGTAGGTACAAAACTGTACTATGTTCATCGTGTTACACTGCTGCAGTCATTACACTTGGGTTGAATCCCAAAGCAGAGGTTGGGTGGCTGGGTCTATATAGGATTAGGAGTGGCTATGAGGCCCTGTAGAACTGCAGTGGCAAAGCCAGCTCTGGATTTGGAGTATAGAGGTAAGTGGTAATGCTTGGTAAAGGTGTGCACTGAACTCCAAGTTGCAGCTTCCAAAATATCCTTGGTTGGTACTCCTCTAAGAAAGGCTACTGAAGTGGCTGTCGCCCTAGTAGAATGAAGCCTAATGTTACTAGGCACAGTTTTTCCATGTTGTGTGTAGCAGAAACGGATGCAGTGTCCTATCCACGTTGAAATATTCTGTTTTGAAATAGCCTTTCCCTGTGTTCCTGCAGCATATGATACAAACAGTTGCTCAGTTTTTTTGAAAGCTTTTGTTTTGTCCAAGAAGAAATGTAACGGCCTGTGTATGTCCAATGAATGAAGAAGCCTCTCCCCTTTATTCTGGGGATTTGGATAAAAAGTGGGCAAGTGAATGATTTGATTAAGAGCCACACTGGATACCACCTTTGGCATAAAGGTAGGGTTTGTTCTTAAGGAAACCCTGTCTTGATGAAAAATGATGAAAGGTTCCACTGCCATTAGTGCCTGTAATTCTGAGACTCTCCGTGCTGAGGTTATTGCCAGCAGAAAAGCAGTCTTCCATGACAAAAATTTTAAATCTGCTGAAATGGCTGGCTCAAAAGGTGGTAGAGTAAGTTTTTCCAAAACAAAGTTGAGGTCCCAAGTTGGTGTTGGTGCTCTCCGGGGTGGTCTTATGTTTTTAGCCCCTCTGAGGTATTGTCTTAGTAAAGGATGTGAAAAAATAGGAGGATCTGTGTTGTAATGAGCTGAAATAGCTGAGGCGTGGATCTTAATAGATGAAACGGAAAGGCCTTTGTCCAGCATCTCAGTTAAGTATTGTAATATCTGAGGAATATTTGGGACAAGAGGGTCAAGGCATTGAGCCTGGTTCCAGGCACAGAATCTTTTCCATTTTTCTGAATAAGATTTCCTGGTGCTGGGCCTCCTGGCCTCCAAAATGACATTCATAACAGCTTTAGAGAGGAGTGTTGATTGTTTGGTTAAGTAATCTGCCATGCAGCCAGATTTAAGGTTTTGAGCTGGCTGTGCAGGATCTGATTGTTTTGCTGAGTCAGAAGATGAGATATTTGAGGTAAAATCCATGCTGGGCCTTGAGCCATGTTCCTTAACATTGGATACTAGTGCTGGCGTGGCCAGTCCGGAGCAATGAGGATCATTTGTGGCCTCTCTAGTATGGCTTTTAGGAGTACCTTTGGAAGGAGAGGCAGTGGTGGGAAGGCATAAACTTTTAGTGTTTTCCAACTGAATGACAGAGCATCCACTTTCCATGCTTGTGTGTGATAAGTCCTTGTGCAGAATTTTTGTAGTTGGTAGTTCAGAGGGTAGGCAAAGAGATCTATGTCAGGGCTCCCCCATTTCTGAGTTATCATATTGAATACTTGTGGATTTAGTTTCCACTCATGAGGATCCATGATGTTTCTGCTTAAGTCGTCTGCCAGTGTATTTTTCTTTCCTGGCAGGAATTGTGCTTGCAGATGAACTTGATAGGTCAGTGCTGTATTCCACAAAGTCATTGCTTGTCTGCATAGGGGGTAGGAATGTGTGCCCCCTTGCTTGTTTATGTACCACATAAATGTGGTGTTGTCCATCTTTAATAGCAATTGTCCTGGCTGTAGAAGGTCCTTGAAAGCTGTCAGGGCATTTTGTACAGCTAGCATCTCTTTTTGATTGATGTGGAGATGCACTTGCCCTGGATACATTGTCCTGCCATGTGTGCTCCCCAGGGGTAATCTGATGCATCTGTTGTTATTGTCTGCCTGGCTGTGGGTAAAGTAAAAGGCTGTCCCTTGTTGAGGTGACATGCCTGTGCCCACCATTGAAGCTCCTGTTGAAGGCAGGGGATGAGTGGTATTATTGCTTCCAAACTGTGGCAGTGCTGAGTCCATACACCTTTCAGGTACCATTGTAACTTTCTGATATGCAGTCTGGCATATGGAATTAGTAGTATGCAAGATGCCATGAATCCCAAGGCCTGCAGAATTTTTCTTGCAGGGAGTTGGGTTTTTGTTGCCATCAATTGAAAGTATTGAGTCAGTTGTCGTTGTTTGTCTGGCATGAGATAAGCCATCTGGGCTGTTGTATTTAAGCTGGCACCCAGGAATATCATCTCTTGTGAGGGCACTAGTTTTGACTTCTTTTCGTTTACTGTGTACCCTAGGCAAATTAGCAAGCTTTTTACAAACGCCAGATGCTGTAGAAGAATGTCCTTGCTTTCTGCTTGAATAAGGCAGTCATCCAAGTATGGGTATATTTGAATCCCCTTTTGTCTGCAATTACTGGTGCCAGGCATTTTGTGAAGACCCTAGGCGCAGTAGATAAGCTAAAGGGCAGTGCAGAGAATTGGTAATGGGTTGAACCTGCTAAGATTCTGAGGTATCTTCTGCAATTTTGTCTGATAGGGACATGCAGGTATGCCTCCTTTAGGTCCAACGTTACGAGCCAAGTCTTCTTGCCCAGCATGGGAAGTAGCTGCTGTAGTGTCAACATTTTGAATTTGGGAACATCCAGGTAAGTATTTAGAGCAGAAAGATCCAGAATGGGCCTCCAGGCTTTGTCCTTTCGGGGGACCAGAATGAGTCTTGAGTAAAATCCTTGTCCTTGCTCCTGTGTTGGTACCTTTTGAATAGCTCTCATGTCCATGAGTGCTGTTATTTGTTTTCGAGCCTCTGCCCATTGATTTGGTGGCAGGTTTGGCATTCCTTTTAGCCTTGGCAAAGTGTGAAAGTGGAACCTGTAACCTTGAGATACAATATTTAGAACCCATTTGTCTTGGGTGATCATATGCCAATTGTGTGTAAAAAGTGCTAGTTTTCCCCCCAAGGGAGCTGCCAAGAGAGAAGTGCTTGGCAGCTGGAGGAAGAAGTCATTGGGACTGTTTCCTATAAGGTTGTGGCCTGTCTTCCCCTCCTTTCTGGGTTGATGTACCCCATTGTCGGGGCTTGTAAGAACCTTGTGGCTGACCCCTGCCTCTTGGACATCTGTATCTGCCCCTTTGAGGTCTGTCTGCAGTTGGAAAGGACCAATTTTTTGTTGGCCAATTTCTGCTAAAACGAGGGGGCTGAACCTGTAAGAAATCCTTCACTGTTTGCATAGATTTTGCCTTATCCTCCATTTTCTTTAATACCTCTTCTGCCTTAATTCCAAATAAAACATCCTGCTGCAAAGGTGCATCCAATAATTTTGCTTTAACATGATCAGGTAAACTTTGTTCTTTTAACCAAGCATGCCTTCGAATGACAGACCCTGTAACTGCTGCTCTACAAGAGGCCTCTAATGAATCAAAACCACATTGCAAAGTATGTTTCCCCACTTGTTCTGCTGCATGCAATAAATCCTGCATTTCCTTATAGTCAGGAAGATCTGAATTTGGAAGCATTTTTTGTTTTAATTGAGACATTAAGTATTGTTGATATTTCAGCATGTGAAACTGGCAATTTAAGGCCCTCATTGCTAAAGTTGCAAAAGTGTATACTTTCTTCCCCCATCTGTCTAATTCTAGAATCCCTATCAGAGGGAACTGGATTTTTAGCTGTAGAAGCCTTAACCCCTTTGGGACCCTGGAAAATAGTTTCAGGGTCAGGAACAGGGCTTTTGTAAAGAAATTTGTGAGAGTCAGGGACTCTGTAGTATCTGTCTGGTTTGACTGGAGCTGGAGGCAAAGAATCAGGATTTAAACTGGATTCAGAGTACACATCATCCACAATGTCTAACACTGGCGGAATAGCAAGGGGTCTGTGTTGAGGCAATAAAAGGAACTCTCGGAGCCTTTTCTTGGATTCTGAGTAATCCTGGCCCTCCCAGTGGAAATGCTCCCTCATAGTATGTAAAGTTTCCCCAAAAGAGTAGTCCTCTGGAGGAGAGGCTGAAGGGATTGATTCTTCAGCATCAGAATCCTCATATGGGGGTAAAGAGTATCCCTGATCTGATGAGGAATCCGAAGAAATGGAAACCTGGTCAGATGAGTCATAGTCTGCATCCTGTCTAGGCCTTTTATCAGGAGGGGGATGGGAACCCCTGATCAGAGTAATTAAGTCTTCGGTCATTTTGAGCATCTGTTTCTTAGGCATGGGGGCCTGTCCTGGAGAATGCTGAACTAGCTTCTTTATTGTTAAAGGGGTCTTAGACTTGGCAGAAGATTAGATGGTTAGTGTAGTAGGTCTGAATACACCCTCTGTAGCTGAGGGCTGTTCAGCTGCTCCGTATCCCTCTGAAGGGATAGTCCTGGTAGGGCCTAAAACTTGAGTATCCGGAGGCCCAGCCATCTCCACGTGGGAGTCAGAGGCAGTCTGTGGTTCTAAAGCAGCGGTCGTCAGGGGCTGCAAAAGCGCCTCGCTGAAAACCGGAGAACCGGTGACTGGCCTAGCAGAGGCCTCGTCTTCAGGTTTGAGCCTCGGATGTCTGTCCTTGTCTTTAAGCTTTTTGTGTATCCCGGTCATCGGTAGCTCCGATGGCATGTTATAATTGAATTTTCTATCAAAATAATGTCAGGTAAAATCAAATCAACGTTTAATAGTGCGCTTGTTAAACCTAGCACACAACCGACAACCAGTGACGTTGTGGTCTGGGCCTAGGCATGGGATACAGTAAGAATAAAAATCCTTATGAGGTATTTGCTTCCCACAAGAAATACAATTATTAACTTTTACTGACATCGGTCTGAGGCAAGAAAAAGTTTGCCCAATGGGGTACTTAGCTTTATAGAAGACTTCTGTTCTGAAATTCGAATTGTAAATCTTAGGAGTCGGCCGACCGGCACTTGCGAACTGCTTCTGCTTTGGGCACCTCGCGGCAAGAAAGACTGAAGAAAATGGCATCGGCTGCATCTTATATACCCCTGGCGCTCTGATGTCAGGGAAGAAGCGACAGCAACCGACGCCGGACCAAGACTTTGGAACTCTGGCAACTGCTGGATCGCCTGATGGCAGGATAACCCAAGTGTAATGACTGCAGCAGTGTAACACGATGAAGATCAATAAATAAGCTTGTTTTATGACCTCTATCAGCTCAACTGAAAGCCTTTCAGGAGTACCAATTAAACCTAATTGACCTGTTCTATCTTCTGTGTGATTCACAAATGACAGCTGTGGTCTCTTTCCTAGTTTGCATATTCAATTAAAAATAGAATACAAGTAAAATGTGGTGTAAAGAAAATTAATCATACAAGAAAGCAAAAATAAACTAACCTTTCCCTCACAGCAAGTTTTGTCAGAGTCTGGGTGTGCTTTTCTAGTAAAGCTATATATGGAAGAAAATGCAAATATCTGAAGCCTGGTTCCCTTATCATGTGGCTGCGTACCACATACTTGATGTTCATAACTGAATCCTTCATTCTCTCTGCCCTTATGAAGTCATACTTCATCTAGGCTAAATGTTGTGAGGTGATGTAGGCTTTAGGCTTTTCCAGTGTCTAGCCTATTCTACCTGAGTTGAAAAGCTAGCAGCAGTAAGAAGTAGGGACTTCATTCACCAGCATCTGGTTGTAGAACACTGCCATTGACAGGCATACATAGTGATCTGATGATTCCATGAACTCTTAGATAATTTATATTTTTAATCACTTAATATGGCCACTTTTGTATGACATTCTTTAAATGGAGAATTAAACAGCATAAACACTTAAAAAACGAAAGACTGTTGAGTAATGCATGTCTGCCAACATGGGCATTGGAGTGCAGCATGGGCCAATGTTGCATGTTTTTTTCCATGGATTGGCCATACTAATGAGTTTAAACAGCTGTCCAATAGGGTGGGAAAAGGAATTCTAAACTATAAACACAATGAAAAGAATCATACCTCTCAACCTATTAGAGCAAGAAATCTGGTCAAAGCCATGAATAAAAGTGGGACAAATGCCCCAAAATAGGGACAATTTATAAATAGTTTATAAATATTGCTCTTACAAACTTGGAAAGTTGATAGAATAACAGGTTCTGCATTAGCATTAATTTCCTGATGGGTATGGAGTCTAAAACTCAAATGTCTTTCATTAATTTTTAACTTCAATCTTTAATGATTTGCCACTATTTTGCCAGAAAACCACAATTTTATGAAAAGCGGACCAAAACTATGAGGCAAAAATCTGGACATTCTGCAAAAATCTGTACAGTTGAGAGGTATGAGCAGAATCCATTGAATTAAGTTACATGCATATGAAAGGAACATCAGCATATATCCAGTATGCTTGTGATAACAATATAACAAATGGAGGAGCACACTGGAAAGAATAATAAACATTTTATATTTCATTAGGTGGTGTTTTGATTTCTGTATAATATGCAGGCACTACACCAAATTTCAAAATGGGCTTTTTCCCACAAGCATTGCATTTTAATTGAAGTTGTGGTATGAGACATAATCTCTGCTATAATCTCTGCTATAATCCAAATAGCATCCCAAATCATACTTAGTTGAGATGTGTACCCAAACCCTGGCCCTACAAACAATTACAACCCCCCTGTTACCAGACAAATAACATTCTAACCTCCCCCAGGAAATCAACAGATCTCCTTATACTCAACATAAATATAAGGAGCATACTAAACAAAATCCCAGAGCTACACGCTACCCTGGCCCTCTACTCCCCTAACATAGTCCTCCTCACAGAGACCTGGCTAAAACCAATAAACAGTAATAATCACTTTGTTCCACTTAGTTACAATATTCTTAGACAAGACAGAATATCCAAAAGAGGCAGAGGCATTGCTCTCCTCTTCAAAAACAACCTGACCCTTAAAATGTTATCCACCGAACAACCCAAGTCCAATAATGCAAAAACTATGTTCACTAAGCTGAAAATCAGCTCAAAAAACACTCACATATAATTGGTACCTATATATTCCCAGCAATAACATTAACATAGTAGAATCCATTCTAGACTTGACATCCCAAAAACTTCCCCAAGAAACAATCATACTAGGTGATGTTAATACTGACTGGTCCTCCTGTAACTCGCTCCACCCCACTAATCACATTAACCTACATGGTTTCACTCAATTAATCAAAACCACAATACGGGTAGATAAAGCATCAAAAAATGAGTCTACCCTAGACTGGATCCTTATTTGCAGACCATCTCAATCCTACCTCTCAGGCTCCCTCCCAGACACCCTCAGCGATCACCTTCCCACATTTATAATTAGACACCAAGTGAATTCATTAAAATCCTCCACCCTCCAACAAATCCCATATACAAAGAATTTCAAAATCCATTACTTCATATCATAGGTGCATAGTTCATAGATTAGTACTAAGCTAACTGCCCTTGCGAGCCATTTTAGGCTTAGCCAATTATCCCTTGTGAGACTCAAACCCTGCACCTTGTGTTTGTAAGGCAAACACCTTAACCATTAGGCTACCTTCCCCATCTGTACTTAATCAATGCAGTTGGAGACCACTCTCATCTCTCCCCCTGGAAAGTGCAGTAGACTATTTCAATAACACTTCTAAACATTCTAAATCATCTTGCCACTATCAGAACTGTCAGAACTAAATCCAACTATGCCCCCTGGCTGACCAGAGATACCTGTCTACTACTAAAACAAAGAGATAAAGCATGGGACTTGTGGCATCAAAATAAAACTCAAACTAATAGACAAGCATACCAGGAACTAAGGAAAAAAGCCAAAAAACAAATTAGGGCAGACAAAAAGAACCACTATATAGGCATTCAAACCAAACACAAAAATAATCTACAAAAATTCTTGGTTGGCATTAATAAAATCCTACAACCAGGAAAGACCAGTACTCCACCCCCAAACATTGACACGACCACCAATAATATTGCCACCCAATTCAACAAACACTTCTCCAAATTTGTTCCAGCCCTCAACAATACCGTACCAGCAGACCAAAGTCTCTTCTCCTTACAGCCGGTCCCAAATAGCACAATATATAAATACCTAAATAGGCTTAAACCCACAACCCTGACTGTTAACAAATTCCCTGCAGAATATCTAAAGATTGCAGCCAAAGCCAAACCCAGTCACCATGCTCATTAACCACTCTTTATCAGAATAACGTTTCCTTCTCTGTGTAAAATTTTTAATATAATACCACTCCACATTAGAGGTAACTCTGTGGAACTATCTAATTACCATCCAATTGCCATTCTATCCCCCTTATCTAAAATTCTAGAAAAATGTATACATTCCAAAATAATGCAGTATCTCCTCACTAATAAACTGTTAACCAACACCCAGAATGGATTCCTTCCCAATCACAGTACTACCACAGCCTTTATTAGCTTTAGCAACACGGTAAACCAACATCAAAATAATGGTAACAAAGTATCCACTGTATTCCTAGATCTCTCCAAGGCCTTCAGTATTTTCTCCCATCCCAAACTCCTGTCTGTGCTCACTGATCTTAATCTCAGCCACTCCACATTAGTGTGGTTTCAAGACAATCTAACCAACCACCAACAAGCAGTAAAATGGCAAAACTTCTTATCTCCCCTCCTACCTGTCATTCTAGGGGTCCCCCAAGGATCCATTCTTGGACCTCTTCTTTTCAACATATTCACCAACCATTTCCACAAAGCTACCTGGCATGCCACTCTAGTCCAGTATGCTGATGGCTCCACTCTAATCTGCTCCGCCCCATCACTACCTCAACTCAAGGAATTGACACAAGAGTCCTTTACTGCTGTTGAAACCTGGTTAGCCAACTCTCAACTAATACTTAACCCCAATAAAACACAGCTAATGATATTCTATCCCACTACAGCCTTAGACCCCATACCAACATTCACTGTATTCTCAGCCAATAACACCCCTATCACACCTCTCTAACACACCAAACTTCTAGGGGTTATCAAAGATCACAACATGAAATTCAATATGCACATTGCACAGACAATAAAGAAAGTCCATAAAAAACCCGGAACCCTATATAGATGCAAAAAGTAGCTCATCAATGACAGTAAAGTCACCATTGCAAGAACCCACCTACTATCCACACTCCTCGATGTGGACTCCCCATACTCATCAACCTAAAAAAAGCAGACTTTAACAAACTAAACACCATAATAAAATAACTAGGTTTGCTACTGACTCACCCTTCAGGACACATCACTGCATAGCAATCAAGCAAGTATCCTGGCTAGAATTACCCAACCTTCTCACATATAACCAGCTTACAATAGCCCACCAAATTCTATATTATCCCAAAAGAGTTCCTGTTCTTCAAGGTGCACTAATATCTAATCTAACAAACTTTTATCAAGATCCACCAATAATGCACTGGCTGACTTAAGCAAAAGCAACAATAGCACTGGGGGCGCTCCTTGTTTTCAATTTCTGTTGCAAAAGTATGGAATACCATCCCCGTAGATATTAGGACCACTGAAAACAAAAATAATTTCAAAAAACTCCTCCGGTCCCATTTACATAGTTCTTGGTTATGTAATTGTTCTGACCCTGGATAGCTTAATTTAATTAGATCATATCATACCTTAACCTTCTATGAAAGCTTTCAACAACTCCTTTCTATACTCTTAATCAATGTGTGTTTACTGTACTAGCCACTGATGAATGTAACCAGTGACTGAACAAACTGTCCTTTCAACTGCATTGTTTATTGTAACTCACTGTGTTCCTTATAGTATATTTACTTTTTGCTCCTTTCTTGGCCTTGAAACTGTACCTTTTGACTCTGTACTGTACTTTATTAACATGTGTATTGTATTTGCTGTATTTGCTGTACTGATCTTTGTGGAGGTTTTCTGCCAGGACTCCGCTGAAGATGGGATCCATGCCCAATCAGACTTTCCCAGTAAACAAATGCAAAATAATATAAATAGATAGATAGATAGATAGATAGATAGATAGATAGATAGATAGATAGATAGATAGATAGACAGACAGATAGACTAGATCGATAGCTAGATAGATAGATAGACAGATAGATAGATAGATAGATAGATAGATAGATAGATAGATAGATAGATAGATAGATAGATAGATAGATAGACAGATAGACTAGATCGATAGCTAGATAGATAGATAGACAGATAGATAGATAGATAAGTGTTGTACTTTCTTATCACAATAAAAGGCATTGAAGGTACTTAGTGGGGTACTTTTTTGCTTTAAACAAAACTGATTAAATTACCTTTGCATATTACTGACTACCCATACCTCTCATCCTCTTAGTGCAAGAATTCTGGACAAAGCCAAAATTAATGGGTGACAAAGACCCAAAATCAGAGACATAATACTGTTCTTATAAACATAGAAAGTTGATAGAATATCAGGCTTTGCATTACCATGCAGTTATGTTGGAAACTGAAATGCTAGTCATTATTTAGTCATTTCAGTCCTCAGTGATTTGCCAGAAAAAATACAAATTTTATAAGTAACAGACCACAAATATGAAACAAAAATCTGGGTATTCTGTAAAATTCTGGACAGTTGAGATGTGTGTACTTACCCATGCCAGTGTAGAGACATTCCAAAATGACCATGTGAGCAATGTTAAGTTCCTGTACATTGTTGAAAAAGCTATAAAATGCCACTAGAGTGCACTATTACATTTGAGCTTTATATTTTCATGCTGATTTTAGTGATATAGAGTGATAAACTTTAAAGATGTTTCCTGTTGTAGTACTGTGGTGAAACTCCGGTGACAGTATTATAACAAGATGTAAATAGTAAATAAAGAAGTGAAATAAAATCACTCAATGCAGAAAGCAGTCAAGCAGGTACTGTGTTTAGGTGACTGGCTCAATATACATTTCTACATGGTAAACTGATATGGCTTTCTGAAATGCAATAATACCAGCAGAATTTGTTGACAGTTTGTAAATTTGTGTCCTGTTCTTTCTGAGCATATGTTTTTCAGTAATCAGAGCACATTTTTAGACTATCTTTCTGAATTGTGCCTCTCTCCAGAAAAAAAAAAGATTAATATATTTGGATTGAGTCACTTAATGGTATTTCTAGCTGTGACATACCTAAATAGAAAACACCTTAAACAGAGCCAGACTGTAGGACAATCATTCTGTGCTCAACACTAAGTATAAAAATATTTATATTGCAGGAGATAACCCTCATAAACAACATTAACAACTCTTGAAACTTGGTTAAGGTATATGCTAATTTCCAAAATTCCTGGACTTTTCCCCTGCGGTAAATCAGGTGAGAATCCTGTAAAGTACAGCTTTAATAAAGGCAGGGCATCTGTTTGTACTGGCATGATCTGAGTTTTGGACTAGACTTGCACCACTGGTAGAGATTTCTGGGGAGATGGGCTGAAGCTCTCCTGTTTCAGTGGAAAGGTTATGCATGATCCCCGATAAGGATCAGGAGCCCTACAGGCCATCTTGGGTTAACACAGGGCTGGCAGTGATTTCTGGGCACTATTGCACTAGCTGCTCTCCCTAGATAGGGACTGTGAATGACCACTGCAAAAATGATGGCTTCTTGCTCTGCACTTGTAACAACCCACTCACCAGCCTAACCAAGAGTCACTTTCAGGTCATCTTCCCAAGGATTCAGGAATGCCACCCAAAGAAGGGTAACATCCAGGGCACCCAGTAAAGAGCAACGGGGGGATTTAGTGCTAAGTGATTTCAGGGATTGGGGATGCAGCTGGTGTCTGTGCATGACTGGGGGATGACAGATAAAAAAAGTACACCTTAAATGGGTAGATTTATTAAAGCATATAAGGTAGACTAATTTCTCTTATTATTAACTAAGTATTTTCTTGCAGAATTCCAGAAATGCAGCTGCAAGCTTGATGGCGAATAGACAGTAAGTAAGGGATTAATTGTAGAAGTATCTCTTGAAGATATGTCCATACAGTGACTACTTATATATCACCATTGTCTTACTTTTTTACCTTTGTTTCTCTTACCACTCTGAGAGCTTCTAACTTTCTGACCCTGTTCTGCTGACACCACTGATCCATATGCAAGTACTTTGATTCCTGGCATCTACTCCATCTGACCAATTTATTGCTGCATGACACCTAAGCGAGCATAAGACAGAGGTCACAAGATCAAGGAAACTTTCATCAGTGCCCCATTAAAAGAAAATCTTTTTTTTCCTTAAGCTACTTTTTCTTGGACACCAGCTGACCATTGAGCTATCTCCTTCTCCCCTGTTGTCTCTACTTAAAGTCACCCTATGGAGGAATTCAGCATGCCATAACAGAAGCACAGTTGAGCACATTTCTATACATGCAGGGAAATAGTCACTGTTGCTGCACTTCTCCTGATGAATATACTTCATGCAAGGAACATGTTTTCAGGCCCCTACCTCTCATCAGGGAAACTAAGCCACGGTGCTGCAGCGGTAGCGCTGTCGCCTCACAGCAAGAGGTTCTCCTGTTTGATTCTCGGCTAGAGCACCTTCTGTGTGGAGTCTGCATGTCCTCCCTGTGGTTGAGTGGTGTTCGAAAGACATGTGTGAATGGGCGTGCCTTCATTGAAGGTTGGGCATCGAGCTGGCACCTTGGCAAGGTAAAAATCTACTGCCAATCATTAGAGGACCAGAGTTCCGCTGTGGCGACCCCTAACTGGGAAAAGCCGAAAGAAGAACAACCTCACATCAGGGAAACTGGAATTCTTTGCTCAGAGCTAGTCTCCTCCCAAGAGTGAGAAAGCACCTGGCCTAGCAGCTGAAAACAACTCACTGGCATTGTAGTTAAGAACAACTCTCCCCTGTAGTAGTGGAACATACATCAATATCATTTGTTGAATAGTCTACTGAAGTGGGTTCAACCTGTACAATACATTCCCAAAACTGCAAAAAAAAACAAACATGGACATGCAAGGGAATACTCATGTGAGAATATTATACAAAACATCCCCATCAAAGAAGGCTATCCCCCCTTTAGCAAGACTCAAAACTATTATCCCTTGTAAGGGTATGGGCAGATCAAGTTACCACAGCCCATAAAACTGTCTTAAAACACACACTAGAGCATGGCATTAACCCAGAAGTGTGACATTCATTAGCCTTAGAAAGAGGCAAACAAACTTGGCTATAACATAACATATCACACTTATCAGCCATGCACCTAAACAGGATTTGTTCAGTTAATAGGATCCCTTCTTGAAGTAGTGCAGAAGACATGAACAGTTGCTCCATTTGGCCAACATCTTTAGCTCTTGTAATGTATAAAAAGAGATTATTGCTTGCATCTGCTTTAACCCTAGGAGAAAAAGAACAAAAGGTGACTAGCTTTGTTATAAGAAATCTTAGAAGCAATTCTGTGAGCAAGTGGGGATTCATCCCTAAAACAACTGTTTCCACTGAATCCTTGTCAAGCCTCCTTACATGTAACAGCATGCATTCTCCATGATATGTAATTGACATGATTGCCACTAGAATTAAAACATTCAATATACCAGTCAGAGAGCTGTAGATAAGGCAAGCCTGAAAGGATTAAGTAAAAGTGTCTTGCTTCAGATCTCCAAGAGGAAATGGGTTTTAATAAGAGACCTCAAAACAATGACCTAATATAAGAGTTGCTTAGGTAACATAAAGGATGTTTGCTCCATTAAACTGTGAAAGGCAGGCACGGTCAATGAATGTATACTCACTTGAAATTACATGCTCTTATAAACTTAGAAGTTTGCTAAAATAGATTTTAGATTAGCATGCCTTTTTGACGGATATGAAGTCTGAAACTCAAATGTCTGTCAAGACAAATGGGGCTACATTTTATTTATTTTATTATTTAATTATTTGTTTACCAGATAGGTGTGTTGATTATCAGACCCATTTCAGCCATAACCTGGACTCATTATGGAGTATATACAGAGTTGTTAAATTAAACATAAGATAGCTGGCAAGCAGAATCATTTAAGCGTAATATAAGGAAGCTAAAAATAAATAATTGAGAAACAGGTCCTGGAATTCAAAAGGGACTGCAGAGAGTGGTAAGCCCTAATCTCAGTGACCAACCACTTGCAGATGCCATTTCTGATTCCAAGACAAGCCCACAGCAGTGATTTTGCTGGCTGTGTAGAAAACACACACAGTTAGTACACAGCCAGCAGAATCACTACTATAGAGCATCTCATCAGCCATTCTAAATGCTAATGTCACATTTTGTGGGAGCAGCTAATGATAATTAGCCATATGCTGTCCCCCAGAAATGCCTGTGGAAAGGGAGCTATGCAGCTGAGCGATTCATTATATTGCTCATCTGTATAAATTAACATGGATGGCCATGTTAATTAACACAGCGAAAATGCTGCATTCCCCTGATTGTAGTCAATGGTAAAGATTGCATTACAGTTAAGATCAGGTAAGATGTAGCAAAGATGAAGTAATGGGATGTGTGTGTGGCAATGTCTGTGAATGCCTGCATGATGTATGAGTGGCCTCCTGATGACTGTGTGTGTGTGTGTGTGTGTGTGTGTGTGTGTGTGTGTGTGTGTGTGTGTGTGTGTGTGTGGCTGCCTGTACATATATGAATGTGTGTCTGACTGAGTAGTTATAGTGGAGAGTAGTACAGGGATCAATATATAAGTGTGTGTGCATGTGTCTGTGTATGGATGAATGGGTAAGTGTATCTGTGAGCGTGATTGAATGAGGGGAAGTGCCTCATATTTCATATCTGTGTATGAGTGTGTGCAGAGTGATTATGAGTGTGAGCGTGTTTGTCTGTAGGAATGTCTACATGTGTGTCAGAAATTAAGTGAGGGGAGTGACTGTGCCAGTGCAATGCATGGGTTGCCAGTGGGGATTACCACTGAAAAGTGCTGTTTAACACTGGCATTAATTATGCTCAATTTAGATGTGTACAAATTAGCCATTAATGAGTTGCAGCTAAACTTGTCTCTGAATTGGAATTTATGAGATTGAGTAAACTGACACAGTTGACTGCTGCAGTTTACACTCATATTTGAAATTCTTTCTGAATCCCAGGGAGAATCACTTAAGCCATGGCAACACAAATTAGATTTATCTTTTATCTTTATTAGATGATAACTTAATCTAAAGTATTTCAGAAGCACTTTTATAATGTTAGCAATATTATAAAAACAGCATTTCAAATGATTAAAATCAATATTATATAATCTTGTTATTACATTTAAACATTATTTCAAAAACTGCCATAGTCCCTGAGATACTTGCCTTTGAATAAGAAATTAAACTGAGGTCCCATCTGCTTGAAATGGTAACAGCAAAAGTTGATGTAAAAGATTCTATGGCATTATTGAAAAGAGGTCCTTTATATACAAAAAGCAGTTACTATTTACATCATATTTATATCCATCCATATTTACAAATATTTACAAATGTACAAATATACAGATATACAAATACATTTAGACATATTCATAATTTTAAAACAAACTGCTGAAATGAAGCTTGCCAATCAATCCACCACGAATCCAGCCAAAAAATACTCCAAATGAAGGAAACAATGCTGTATAAATGCTAGAAGATTTAAATTTATTTAAGCCACAAACCAATGTAGCTTTTCGTTGCCGCTTCTACACCAACTTCTTCAGAAGTTTAAAATACCGCGCCACTGATGTGGCAGCTTTAATATACTTTAAAACAACATGTGATCAACACGCCCTCCTGCATTCAAGTCTAGAAAACCAGATGAACTTAGGTTAAATTCAGTATAATCTAATATACCATATACCATTTTTCATCTGTAGTTTACCAGGAAAGACACCGATGCATACAATGAAACCCCAACAGTCATTACCAGGAATTGCAACATTGAACCGGCTGACATTCAAAGATACCATTAGTTAAAATACTAAATTATTAAAAGTAAACTCATAACATGTTATAAGCAATCTAACTAATTCACAATTACATAAATAAACTCAAAAAGTTATATCTAATATCTAGCGCAAACTAACATATATGAAAAATATATCCATATGTACATACACATAATTACATATGGACATACATGAATAAAAATTATTAAATAAAGCTTATATATGTACATTTTGATAATCATCATAGTAAAAGGTTCCCATCATGTTCTACCTATCCAAACTTCTCAATTTTAATACACTATTAATGGACAGCATGCTATTTAAACCTGGGAAATAATAGGCTTCTAATTTTAACTGCCACATCAATTCCTTAAGTTCCAACATCAAGGAGTCAGGGCCCCCCCTATTGTCCGGAATTAACTGGTCTATGACCATGAAATTAAATTCATGGGCAGGGTTCTCCTTGATATGCTTCGCCAAAGCATTATCCATTTTCTCTTTCTTGATGGCATATAAATGTTCATATAAACGCTCTTGTAACCTCCGGTCTGTTTTGCCTACATAAAATACAGGACACAGCGAACATTTGGCCAGATAAACCACATGGCCACTTGAACAATTAAATCTCCCCTTGATGTTATATTTGGTATCTCTAATCGTAAAATAGGTGCCTGCTTTTACGAACCGGCAATACTTACACATACTGCATTTGAACATGCCTGATCTAGATGTAAGGCTCTTGGGTTTCATTTCCAGCATGTTCTTAATGTTAGGCCCTCTCCTGAAGGTCACTTTGGGGTAAGCACCTAACCGGGAAAAGCCTAGATTATCTGAAGACAGTAAACTCCAATTCTTCTTGATGATTGAAACTATTTCTCTCGCATCCATATTGAAAGTGGTAATGAAACTACAGGAATAAATACTACTAGTATGAATATTCTGTGAAAGCAAGGTAGGTTCTGCAATGGGATCACTCAAAATAGGAAGAAATTAGCCGTTTTCCCTCTTAGTGCAAACCTCTTTGCACATTTCAATGATGAGGCTCTCCGGATAGCCTCTGTTAGAAAAAAGATTTTGAATAAAACGGTACTCCTCTTGGAAGTCACTTTCCCTCGACACCATTCTGGCTGCCCTAACCAGCTGGCCTTTAACTATCGATTTCTTTTGGTGGAGTGGATGGTCACTGTTGAAATGTAAATAGGAGTTAGAGACAGTGGTTTTTCAATGTATTTTGGCTAAAAAGCAACCCTGAACTGTATCCTTAAATAATTCCACATCCAAATATGCGATCCTTTCCCTTGAAAAATTCAAAGTGAATTTCAAAAATTCGGTGGAGATGTTAAAGCTTTCGACTAGGGAATCTGCCACATCCTGGTCCCCTTTTAGGATGATAAAAATATCATCTAAAAATCGGGTATATAGTAAAGCTTTTTCTTGAATTATGGCATTAGGAAACACAAATTCCTTCTTCCAGAAAGCCATCACCAGATTTGCCACACTGGCCCACAGGGGGACCCCATAAGTACCCCTATCAGTTGGTGAAACCATCAATTGTTGAATGAAATAAAGTTACATGTTAGAATGATATCCAAGAGTTCTCTGACCATCAAAATTTCTTTGGTTGGTGCTTGTTTAGTGATCATGATTGCTTGGATCCATTCCACTGCCACATCATGAGGGATAGATGAATATAAATCTATCACATCGATAGTTAAAAAGTGGCTATCTGTACTAAATGGAATTGTACCAACCTTAGCCAGAAATGACCATGAATACTTCAAAATATGGGGTTCACTGGATACATATTTCTTGAGGATTGTGTCCACTAACTTGGCCGCTGCGTATGTCATGCTGCCTTTTGCACTAACCAATTGGCACATAGGGGGGTCCTGGATGTTTTTATGGATCTTTGGATTACCAAAGAGGACTGGTATTTTTAGATTAGGTGTAGAGATGAAATTAAAGATGTCCAGATCGATAACCCCACTGATGAACATGTCATCAAAATAGGAACGGACTCGAGCCATATTTATGTTTAGCTCATTTCTAGATACCTCTCATTATGTGTCAGCGGCCAAGATAGCTGACATTCTATTGGTATAATCCTCTGTCTCCATTACCACCAAGCCACCCCCTTTATCTGGCTGCATAACCCTAACTGTAGAGTTGCATAATAAGTCCAATAATGACTTCTCCTCTTTATTGGTATTGTGGTGGACAGAACGTCTGGCATTGAGTAAAAAATGAATGTCCAAGTCACACAGCTGTTCAAAAATACCCAAGGAGGGGTGTAAAGGGGGATTGTAGGTACTGGGTATATAAAAAGGCTTATTCAGGGTAGACTGATCCCCTAGCAAAAGATGTAAATTTAGCTTTCTCACAAAAAGCTTTAGATCTAATATGGTTTTAGCCACACATGCTCTCCGGGTTGGTACAAAAGATAAACCCTTGGCCAAAAAATCAACCAATGGTTGAGGAAAAACACAGTTAGAATAATTGAAAATTTTAAAGTCCATCCCTGTATTAAATATTATCTCATATGGGGTAAAAGCAATCATAATCGCAGTTAATTCCTCCTGGTCCTATATCTGTTCCTGTTCTTCCGGTTCGGTGACTGCTGTGGTGGCGAGGCTTGGTCCTGAAAATTTACCCTCTCGGTTTCAAGTGGTGGGTTAATTGACTTAGATTGTAGAGCTAAGCGGTCACTCCTTCTGATCTGATTTTCTTGGTCTGGCCCTCCGAAAGGTACTTCGAGGGTCTCATCCTGATCTTGGTTAAGTGAAATGGAACTGGGATCTTGGGTTCCACTCAGGACATCAGGAACTCAAGAAATGAACCCCTTGTAATTACCTTGTGATTTAGGGGGATTAGGATAAGCCACCCCATCCTTGTAAGCTTTAATATCTCTTTGAAGTTTCTTAATTTTCGTATTAGTAATTTTAGATATGTGTTGGTCAATGCTCGTATAGATCCGTTTGTAATCATATCTATATCTCAGAAAATTTACATCCTGCTTGATCACCTCGTCCAATTCAGTTATCTCTTCTGTCAAAGTATTAACTACTTCTTGATAGTGATTACTAATTAGGTTAAGAAGCTTTGACCCATGCCTATCAAACAGTGAAAGAAGGTCCTTATGAAAAGTAGAACCATCTTCTAACCCTGCCGGGTACTTCCAGGAACGGAGGCCCTTAGGTACTATTTTGGAACGCTGGCATTCTCCAAAATAGGCAACCTCCAGTTGTAGCTTCCTAAGTTTAATGAGTTTTTGATCGAAAACATTTAATTTGTAAGGCAGATCAGTGCCTTCTATAAGACTTGGGTCAGAGCCGAAATTGTCCTTAGAATTATTGAGTGGAAATGGACGTTTTAGCCATTGATTTAAATTGAGCTGTAATCCACCTTGGGCCATCCCTGCTGAACTTGGGACACTGAGAGGGACTATATCCCTTTGCGTATTCTGTCTCTGTTCAACAAGGTTAACCATTGCTCCTACCCCTTCACTGTATCCAGTGAACCCCATATTTCAAAGGATTCATGGTCATTTCTGGCTAAGGTTGGTACAATTCCATTTAGTACAGATAGCCACTTTTTAA
This sequence comes from Protopterus annectens, assembly GCF_019279795.1. NCBI lineage: Eukaryota > Metazoa > Chordata > Ceratodontiformes > Protopteridae > Protopterus > Protopterus annectens. The sequence continues at coordinate 617,029,544 of NC_056729.1, read as the reverse complement.
CTATCGATGTGATAGATTTATATTCATCTATCCCTCATGATGTGGCAGTGGAATGGATCCAAGCAATCATGATCACTAAACAAGCACCAACCAAAGAGATTTTGATGGTCAGAGAACTCTTGGATATCATTCTAACTTGTAACTTTTTTTCATTCAACAATCGATGGTTTCACCAACTGATAGGGGTACCTATGGGGTCCCCCTGTGGGGCCAGTATGGCAAATCTAGTGATGGCTTTCTGGGAGAAGGAATTTGTGTTTCCTAATGCCATAATTCAAGAAAAAGCTTTACTATATACCCGATTTTTAGATGATATTTTTATCATCCTAAAAGGGGACCAGGATGTGGCAGATTCCCTAGTCGAAAGTTTTAACATCTCCACCGAATTTTTGAAATTCACTTTGAACTTTTCAAGGGAAAGGATCGCATATTTGGATGTGGAATTATTTAAGGATACAGTTCAGGGTTGCTTTTTAGCCAAAATACATTGAAAAACCACTTTCTCTAACTCTTATTTACATTGCAACAGTGACCATCCACTCCACCAAAAGAACTCGATAGTTAAAGGCCAGCTGGTTAGGGCGGCCAGAATGGTGTCAAGGGAAAGTGACTTCCAAAGAGAAAACGGATAATGCTTTGGCGAAGCATATCAAGGAGAACCATGCCCATGAATTTAATTTCATGGTCATAGACCTGTTAATTCCGGATAATAGGGGGGGGCCCTGACTCCTTGATGTTGGAACTTACGGAATTAATGTGGCAGTTAAAATTAGAAGCCTATAATTTCCCAGGTTTAAATAGCATGCTGTCCATTAATAGTGTATTAAAATTGAGAAGTTTGGATAGGTAGAACATGATGGGAACCTTTTACTATGATGATTATCAAAATGTACATATATAAGCATTATTTAATAATTTTTATTCATTTATGTCCGTATGTAATTATGTGTATGTACATATGGATATATTTTTTATATATGTTAGTTTGAGCTAGATATTAGATATAACTTTTTGAGTTTATTTATGTAATTGTGAATTAGATTGCTTATAACATGTTATGAGTTTACTTTTAATAATTTAGTATTTTAACTAATGGTATCTTTGAATGTCAGCCGCTTCAATGTTGCAATTCTTGGCAATGACCATTGGGGTTTTACTGTATGCATCTGTGTCTTTTCTGGTAAACTACAGATGAAAAATGGTATATGGTAGATTATACTGAATTTAACCTAAGTTCATCTGTTTTTCTAGACTTGAATGCAGGAGGGCTTGTTGATCACATGTTGTTTTAAAGTATATTAAAGCTGCCATGTCAGTGGCGCAATATTTTAAACTTCTGAAGAAGTTGGTGTAGAAGCGCCGACGAAAAGCTACATTGGTTTGTGGCTTAAATAAATTGAAATCTTCTAGAGTTTATACAGCGTTGTTTCCTTCATTTGCAGTATTTTTTGGCTGGATTCGTGGTGGATTGATTGGCAAGCTTCATTTCAGCAGTTTGTTTTGTTGTTGTTGGAGTCGTTCAGTGGATATTCATAATTTTCCTTAAAATCATACTACATTTTTATCCCTATTAGACCACCAGTACGTTTCCCATACCCACCATCTGATTTTACTTAATATTGTTGCTAAAATCCATTTACCATTAAACATAAGTTAATTTATCATTTCATTCTATATAATACATATGGCATAAAACAACTTATCTATTCTTTCAACATATTCTTTTCTTCTATTCTTATAATATCCATATTTAATCATATCCATGCTTATTTTATCTACTTCTCTTAGACTTTGAAAAAAAAACTTCTTTATGTAATTTTCCCCATAACATTTCAAAAACACATGTTCAGTAGTGTTTTCTTCTTGACAATGTAAACATATTCTATCACTTTTCTTTCTATATGGTGTATTTCCTTTTACTGGTAATTTATCTATAATCAGTATCCTCAAAAAAAATCTTGACATTCTACTTTCTTATTATACCATTTTATTCTTATTTTTATAGCTATAATTTTTTGATTTGTTATACTTTCCCATGGTTTTACATAGTAATAGTTTAACATTACATTCTTATACTATACTTTTATTTCTTTTTCTATAGCTTCAATTTTTATTTTCCACAAAAATATTTTTCTTGATAATATTTTATTTCATCATTTACAATCTTTTTCTCTTTTGCTCCTTTTTACCATACCCCAAAATGTATTATGTTTATACAGTTTTACTACCAATCTTTCACCTTTTTCATTTATCCACTTTAACACTTTGCACAAATTTAATGAAGCAGCATATACCACTGGGTTAATTAACCCTAAACCTGCATCCTCTTTATTTACATACAAAACTCCTCTTTTTACTGGGTTTAATCTAGGAACTCATATAAATGAAAAACACAATCTACAATAATTCCCTTTCAAATACTGTTGGCAACATAAATTGCTAATTATGCTGTTTTTCCCATCAGTACTGAAATAAATAAGTCTTTTTTCTGAAGGATAACATATATGCTATTCAGAAAAGATAGGTTTGTTTTATTTCTTCTAGTGTTTTTCCACTGAATTTTACTTATATCTTTATTCCTAATTTTTTTGCCTAACACAGAAATGTCATTCATTCTAAAATATATACCCCGTATCTTTATTACTTCACCTAAACCTTTACTTTTTTCTTTATGTAAAGCCATCTCTATTACCTCTAGACACTCATTTATGCAAGTTATTACTTTTTATCCAAATTTTAGTTTTTTGCAATTATCATAATGACATCTGCATATGTTAACAGGAATGAAATTCTTAACCTTCCGGATGTTATATGCCCTACTTCCTCCATTTTCTAAGCTATTTCACATACTATCACTTTTATAACTAATGCAAAGAGTATGCTACTTATTGAACATCCCTGTTTTGCACCACTCTTTATATGCACCTCTTGGCTTAACTAGCCATTTGCAAGTATTTTTACTTTATTATTACTATACAATGACAAACATAATTTCCTAACTTTCTCACTTATATTATATTCTTTCATTATTACCTATAACATTTCATACCCAGTTGTATCAAATGCCTTATTAAGGTTGCCTATCATGATTTTCACTTCTTTTCTATTCATAATGTCATCCACAATTTATCTATCATTAATAATTCTTGACAACTCTTCCCCTTTGTACTATATATACTATCTTCCATAATACTTTCCATTTTAGTTTCAAATTTCTTTAGTATTATTTTCATAAGGATCTTATAATCATTATTATTCCAAACTATTGGTCTCCAGATTTTCAGTTGTCTTCTATCTTCCTTTTTCCATATGAATTTAATTATTCCACTGCATGACTCTATACATAAAACATTCATTTAACCATTCATTCAAAATCTTAAAAAAATATATTTTTTGCCAGTCCATTACATTTTTATACATTCCATACCCTATTGCATCTGGTCCTGTAGCTGAATCTATATTTACTTGTCCTCATATAAAGAAATCTCCTTTTCTAACTCCTTATTCTATTTTTCTGTTATTTTTTTTACTTTCTATGTTATTTTTGCTATCTTCTTGTACATATTGTACTACGCTGTTCATAATATTTTCATGAGTTCTTTCTATTTCTCCTTTGACATTTTTTATTTCTCTCTTTACACTAGCATTTTCCTTTTCTAATCTGCTTAAGTAACTCAATATTTCTTTTTTTCCTTGTAAAAATATATTTGCTTAAATAACATTTTTTTCATTTTTTCATGATTTCTTTCATATAATTCTTTTTTTTTTCCTTCTCAAAATACTTTCTATCATTATGTTCTAAATCTTCCAATACATAGTTACATGTTTTTATATTTTTATTCATCTACTTTTCTCACATCTTATTGCCACTGTAAGAAACAAAAAATATATAATTTTCCTTAAATATCATCCATCATTCAAACCAATTTTTATAAAATGTTCTCACAGTAATATGATCTCCCACAACTGTATTCCTAATCTCTTTCCTTCTTCATTCCATGCTTTCTTGTTTATCCTTTTTATTCCTTTGCCTATTTTTATATATTCAGTGTTTTCCTTTATCTCTACCATATTGCAAGATGAGCAGAAAATCCTTTCTCAACTACACTCCTTCTTATATAACCAAGCCTTCTGATATTAAAAATAATCTGTTTCAGTTCTATAGATACCCCTTTTGCAAGTCCATGATTTTTTTTGTCCCAAAGTTTTAACTTACCACAGCTTATAATTTCTAACATTTTTTATTTCATTTCCTTTGTTTTTACACTTGCTTCTTAAATCACTATTAAAATCATGTTATTATAATATCCATATTTATTACTACGTAGTCTAAAATCTGATGAAATAAGCTTTTTCTTTCTTTACAATCAGTATAAACATATAATTTTATGGTTCTATATACTTGTTCTTTCCATTTTAAATCTACAATGATTAATCTTCCCATTTTTGCTAAAATTACACATAATATATTTACTGTATTTCTGCAGAATATGGCTATTCCAGAACATCTCTCATTTCCCAAAATCTTGCTTATCTTTCCTCTCCATAGTTTCTCTGTTTGTAATCTTTCTTCATTTGTAAAAAAAATATTGTGTTTTCTAATATAATTCCATCTACATTACATGTATTACATCACTCCAAAATCCATATTCTTCTTATGATATTCTTAATAGTATTTACAGTTACAGAAAGCACTATAACATTTTAATTTCCTTTTTTAATAGGCTCATGGTTTTATAGCTAATTACTAAGCTAGTGGCCTTAATGTGCCATTCTATACCTAGCCAATTTCCCTGCCAAAGGTGAGAGTCAAACACTGAATCTTGTGTCTATGAGTCAAACACCTTAGGCTTTATACCAGCCATTAGCTGTAGATATTCTTTTTCATCCATTGCCTTTCTTTTTTCTTTTGTACTTGTCCCTTTAAATTTTATTTTTCTGTCTTTTATCATTTTACCAATATAATGCTTTTAATATTTTACTATCTCCCAATTATGTCTTCTTTATCAGTTATTTCACAGCCGTCTTTATTATTTTTTCCTCATCTAATTTTTCTTCTACTGCAACTACATCTAAAATGTCTTTCTCTTTCGTTTTCTTCTCTTTTCCTTTTTTCTTACTAGTACTTCCATGTTTACAATCCATCCATAAATGTCTAATTTTCTTACATTTATAACATTTCAATTCCCATGTTTGGGTCATGCCCCTTCCCTTACAAATATAACATTTTCTTTTATTACAGTTACTTGTCAAATGTCCTTCTTTTCCATACAAAAACATGTTTTTGGTTGTCCCCAGTATTTTACTACACCCCTATTCCTATCCACATTATCATGCTTGGTGTATGCATATTTTTTCTCTTTCTATTTTCAACAGAATATCACAGTCCCATCTGCCAGTCCATAAATCCATTTATCATAAACATTTGCAATGTTCAGTACTTCTTTACATAAAGTTTTCAAATATCCTTTCAAAGCCTGTATTTCCACCTCTATTCAAAATTGTACATGAATTTTCTTTTTTGTTTCCCTGTTAAATGCTTTTATCACATAAAGATTCCATGGGTTATAGTCTTTTTTTTTCATATTCTCCAAGAAAAATTTCCTTTGAAAAAATAGTCTGAAATATAATGTCACAAAATGTCTCTGTTAGTAAGAATAAGCACTCTTACCTCATGTGCTTTTACACCCAAAGGAGCTATTACATTTTCCCACACTTCATACCTATCCATTTCTTTGTCTTCTTTATTTGGAATCCTTGCCACATACTTCTGTTCTTTATTTGATTTTGCCTTTTTCTTTTCTGCTACTCCCCTTTCACCTTCTTTAACTTTCTATGCATATGTTCTTTTTTTCTATCTCACTACTATTTTTCTGGATTGTCTTTGCATCCTCATTTTGAATTTTCTCCATAATATCCCCCAGAAAACATGTATTTCATTTTCTGTCTCATTATGCATCACCATTTCTTTTAGTAAATCATCCTGTAACCCTCCCAACTGGAGGGTTGTAATTGTATGTCCATCATTTGCTGACTCATCTTCATTAAACAGATTTCTTTGAAACATCTCCTCAGAATCCTGCACCCATTCTCTGGTCTCAATATTGTTTTTCTCCTCCATTTCTATCACCACTCCATTATCTCATTTTCTCTCCATCTGCCTCCCTGTTTCTCTGAGCTGAATGGAAACAGGAAGTGCTAATGCAAAATGGGTCCCACTCACAGTAACAGTGAATAGAGGAAGTTCCCTGATGCCATGGACAAACTTCTCCTAGTCAGATACATATCACTTCAAGTTTTCCCTGAATATAGGCTACTAGCATAGCAGGACTAACCAAGTCAAGAAAGGATAAATAAAATATGCAAATGTTCTTTTAATTTTGTCATGAAATCGTCTAATGTTTTCTGATCATGAATGTTAGCTAAAATCAGATTCGTACATGCTGGATTAGCTATAGCGAATGTCCTCTCTCCAATCACTAAGCTATGTGGGTGTCAGTTCAGTAAATGTGCATTGTAGTAGTAGTTGTTTCTAAAGGAAGACACTAAAAGAAATCTGGACAAAGCCAAAATAATGGAGCTACAGAGGTCCAAAATCAGGAACAGACTTTAATTTTTGCTTTTATGAACTTAGTTGCTAAAATGACAGATTGAACGATACGAAACATAAAACTCAAATATCTGTCATTATTTAGTGACTACAGTCCTAAATGATTTGACATAAAACCACAAGGTATATGGGGAACAGTCCAAAAATATGAGGCAAAAATGTGTACGTTCTTTAAAAATCTGGAGAGGTCACATCTTAGCACTTAACATTAACCTTGGTGAAAGTATGCAGAAATGTCTTTTACTTCTTTACAGTCTGGCAGATTCAAAAACCTCATTCACAGCATGGGACCTATAGACTATTTCAACAGCAGATTGTGTTGTGAACCACATCACAAAAAGCTTACAAATGTGACTATCATTGATTCCTAAATGCAACACTATCAAAATAGACATAGCCTATAGATTAAAAATAGTAGTCTGCTTTTATGCAGAAAGGCAGCTCCCTGCACCCATATGTGAATTGTGCCTACTACACCTCTGTATATGTATTTTATCTCTAAGTCATTATTGCCACTAGAGAAAAAGGCAAAGTGACCTTTAGACCTATATCACTTGTCTTAATGTAAATAGAGAAGGCTTACTTTCACTGCTCTCCTGGAAGTATGCACCTTCTAACTTGTTGACATTGATACTGCCAAGCTGCAGTCCTGAATACTTGACTTTAGAAAAACAGAGATGCAAAAAATGAGTATATATATATATATATATATATATATATATATATATGTGTATATATTCCACTCAGTTTACTAGAAAACCATGGAACTGCGTCATATGAAAGAGATAACTGATGCACTGCAGTGCCATGTGGGATACCCCTGTGCTGTTCTTCAGATGAGACATTAAACTAAAGTCCCATCTGTCTGAGCTGGTGGTAGCTCAGGTGGATGTAAAAGCTCTCAGGGCACTTATTGAACATAATAGAGGAATTTCCCTGGCTAAATTTCCCCTAGTAGTAGAAATACCACCTTGGGTCTTTCCTGAAAAGGTGCCTAGTGGGACTAATCCCATCAACAAAGTCTAAATAAATAAATAAATAAATAGGCTGAGGCCACCTTTGAAATTGCCTTAAAAAAGACTAGTTGTTTATTATGTTTTTAAGATACAATATTTTAAGCAGTTATTGGTTACTACATATGAATCCTCTTTTGGAGTCTTCTTAAATAAAGGTCAGTTGTTTAGGATGTTTTTTTTTTTCAGGATAACAGTCATAACACAGTTATCATTTACTACATTTCAGTTTGTTAATAGCTCTCGTGTTACTTGGGGGTTCTGCCTGGTTAAGTGACTTGCTTAGAGGAACAGTGTAAGCAAAGAAAGACAGAAGAAATCATTTATTTTTATTTATCAGTTAACCAGTTAAGCTCACTGGACATGTGTCCTTTTTTTGAGGTGAAGTAATGTCTTATTAAGTGATTTGCTCAGGGTCACACAGCTGACAAGCAGAAGCTGAGGGAATCAAACTGCATGTGATGATGTGAGGTATTGCCAGCTATGCCAGAAGAAGTAAGGTAGTGCATGTGTAATGTATGCCAGCACAGCTAGCTGGAATTTTGTAAAGATTTATATGTCATTTGTATATCAAACTGATTTGTACAGATGCTTGTGTTGAAAAATGTATTTGTAAAATTGCTTGTATAAAACTGTACCAACAGTGTGCCATGCTGGACAGAAAAAGAAATGTACATGTATTATTGTAACCTTTTAAATGCATATGTTTTAACAGAGGATACTGGAAAAGAAGAGGTTAATCCCAATCCATTTAACTTTGACAATAGTTTGCAATTAAATTACCTGGCTTAGGCCATAAAGATTGTATCGTACAACTCTGAATGCAGCCAGAGACAAAAAAATCTGTACTAGGAAGATTTCTGCATTGTCTGTGGGGTGAACTACTTGCTACTCTGGAAGGGAGGAGGTTTGAAATTGTTTTATGACTTCCATGAGCTGCAGAATATCTTAGCAAGGCTGTGTGTGTGTGTGTGTGTGTGTGTGTGTGTGTGTGTGTGTGTGTGTGTGTGTGTGTGTGTGTATTATTGATACATATCTGCTAAATCCTGACAGCTTCTAGCCAAAGGGGGATAGCATGGAAACCAGAAATCAGATGACCAGATGTATGTGATGTTATTCTGTAATCTAGGACAAAATTATGTTTAATACTAGATGAGACTGAAATCTTATGGCAGTCTGTTTTTGGAACTTGATAGAGAAGGACTCCTCACCTACTTCATCTTGCCCTGCTCTAGTAAGTAACCAGGGAATAGTAATTCTTTAGATCAGTCAGAAAACTATAGTATGGCTAGTTAAGTACTGTTTTTCTGTATCTGTGTGAATCTATTCATCTGTGTTCTTTTAATATTCCCTGTGATTGAAACTTTGGTGTTTACTGTAAATAGATATTTAGTGTTTTCATGTTCTTTTCTTATTTATTATTAAATATATTTAAACTTTTCATTGTGGCTGGTCTTTTAGAGAATATTTTAATCTCTGATAGTACTTATATATATTTGGTGACAGCTCTGGCCACTCCTGAAAGCCTTGCTGTTGGTCAAACTACCATTTGCATTAATATTAATTTCACTCAGTACAATTGGGTACCCTTGCAAGAGGCTTAGAGTAGCTGGCTTTGGAGTGTCTGATGGTGGTGTCACTACCTTATAGTCTGGTCAGAAGGGGGCACAGCTAGTAAATCTGTGCCAGCCTTTTCCAAGTGTGTGTGTGTGTGTGTGTGTGTGTGTGTGTGTGTGTGTGTGTGTGTGTGTGTGTGTGTGTGTGTGTATGTATGTGTGTGTGTGTGAAAATCAAATCTCAAAGATTGTTTCTATCAGCTGTTTGGAGCAGGGACACAAAGCACTGGTTTCACAGAGAGGGTGCTGGAGAACTTGGGTTTGACACTCAGCTGAAGTCTCAGCTCTATAGCTGCACCAATGGGGAGTCTTACTGGGGACCTGGAGGGAAACAGATAGAGAATTCCAGACCCTAGACTGAGTATGTTCCCTGTGTTGTCTTTAGGGAAATTGTGCTTGATGCAGAATGCTGCATCTGAAAATAATGAATGTATCCATTTTTGTTCCAAGTGAACATCCCTCTCCAGTGCCAATGGTTGGGATTCAGGCTCCCTGATTACTGGCCCAGAGTGAGGATGTCACACCCTAGACTAACAGCAGCAGCTTTTCAAAAGCCCATGGTTGGCCTTAATTATGTGCAATAACTGCCAGACAGATTAAACCCAAGACTACAGAATGACACTTATTAGCAACTCATAGCATTAATCCTCTGCACCACACATTTGTAGACTGCAGCACCATGAGCTTTCCTGAAACCAACTCAGTAAATCTCTAAAGCTGTATTCATCCCTTAAAATGTGGAATGCCATAGGAGATGTGTGCTCCTTCTCTTGTTTATGTGCATTATAGACAAGCTACTGGACATATTCCTTGTGTAAGTTCACTACAGACAAGCTATGTGATCGCATGTAGTTCTGGAGGAAGTTGTCTTTTAAAGAACCTGGAAGCTCCAAAGAATAACTATCAGTCCCAAAGTGTGGGTATACATACAAGTCCCTCACCATATCGCTGCAGAAGTCTGTATTGTATATAGTCCCATGTGAGTCCTCATCTCTCTAAGCAGATGTAGTTCTAGAGATAGTGGCATTTGAAAAAAATATGGAAGTTGTAGAGAATAGCTATTAACTCCAAAGAGTAGGTGTGCATACAGTTCTAACTCCAAATGATTCCAGGATACCTGTGTTGTAAATATTTCCAAAAGAGACTCCATCTCCCACTACAGAGGCCCTAAATATAAAGTCTAAGGAGAACTTCAAAAGTGGAAGCAATTCTGCTTTGTACTTGCTCTCTGCTCTAGAATTAACTTATATTTCCAGACTTATATTAATCTTAGTGAAGTTGCTTAAACTAGAGTTTGTAAACATTTTCAGATTATTTTTCTTAACTTTTTACAAAAGAATAATATTATATGTATGCTTTAACCAGCTTGTTTGCCTTTCCCATGGTTATGGTTCAAAAAGTGTTATCAGACCACACCACTTACCTGGTTGATAAACATTAATTTAACTAACTAGATAGCTAACTCAGTACATACAGAGCCAAGATTTTTGCCTTAGACATTTTATTTATTATTTGTTGACTGGGAAAGTCCAACCAGGACAGAGCCTATTTTCAGCAGAGGCCCAGGAAGAAACACTCCAGACACATGTCTTTGGACTGTGGGAGGAAACCCACACGAATGCAGGGAGAATATGCAAACTTTGCACAGAAGGCACCCAGCCAAGAATCGAACTGGAGAATCTCTTGCTGTGAGGTGACAACGCTAACCGCTGTGCCACTGTGACTTACAGGAAGAATAGAAGATAGTCCACTCCCAGCATTCATTGGAAAGTTGTTATTCTCCAAACCAGACCAAGGATATGAAGTGAGGAAATCTGTCAGATGCTGATGTCCTGTGGTCACCAGTAACATAGGAGTCACTGGTAACAGACAGTCCACTCTGTAAATACTTGTGGCAAACTGTACATGCACATTGTGTTGTCAGACCCTATTAGGACTGAAGCATAAAAACTCAGGGCTACATTGCTAGGAAGTCAGTTCATTCAGTGGGATCACTTGCAGTAGTCATTTCATGGAACGAAGCCCTTACAGTTTTGTTAGTTTACAGTAGTTGCCGTTAACAAAACAGTATGAACTGGGTCTAAGAGTGACTTCTTGCAGTTTATGTAAATGCCTAAAGGTTAGAAAAATGTCTGAAACAATAGCAGACCCACAATAGCCAAACACTGAGAAGGGATTAATCAATCATTGTGACTCAAATTCAAGAAAATCAAAATCTTATCCAACTGCAAGCTATAATTTTATACTTTTATCTGTTTATATACATGGCATAGCACTAGTGAAATGGTATAAAATCACTTACTCATTTCATACATTTCTATATATTTCTTTTATATCCTATACTTATTTCTTCATGTATGTGCCTTCTGTTTCTGTTTTAGTCTCAGTGTCATAGTATTTAATCACTGCAGGAGAGAAAAATGCTTACTGTGTTACAGTTAAGCAATTAAAAAGAACATGGTGACATTTTATTATTATATATACATTTATGACTTAACTGAACTTCTGCAATGTACTCCATTTAGCCAATGTATCTTATAGCCATGTATGGTTGGTAATGTGGAGCCTTTATTTTCAATATTCATCATTTTGTCTCCTAAAGCGAGAACTAATCCAGCTAAAGATACACTTCAAACCAAATACATCTTTCCTCATGAGCCCACCACCTCTACCTATAAGTCCTGCAATGCCCCACAAAATCTAATCCCTAGCTAACAAATCCTCCTGTTTCAATCTCTTTCCTCCTTCAAGAAAACAAAATTGTACCATACTTTAATAAACAAATTGGTTGCCAGCAATTGCCTGAGAGATGACATTGTTCTGCAGACCATATAATAGCCTATTTAAATAATATACAGCATCTGCAACCCCTCCTGCTTTAGCAGGCATATATCAATTCACAGTTTATTTATTAATCATACAGTACTTAATACACATAAACACACACACACGCGCACACACACACACACACACACACACACACACACACACACACACACACACACACACACACACACACACACAGAAGGCAGACTGCACTATTGATATTTGGCCCTAAAACCTTAGTAATTTGTTTCACACCAATTCCTCCATTATGACCGTGATCACATTATAATCTCTAGAGAAAGCCCAGCTAAAAGGTCACATGCCCACACCAAAGGCAATCCCAACCTTATTAATAACCACCAAAGAAATGTGTCTTTTCCCTCTTTTAAATTTTGTTCTCCTTTAGCAAGCTTGCTTCCTGCCACAGAAGGAGGAAAAGAACTCCATCCCTTCCACCAAACACATCTTGCAAGAAGAGACCATAAGGCAACCCCTAATCTGTAGCAACAATCCATAGGTTCATAGATTAGTACTAAGCTAGCTGCCCTTGCGAGCCATTTTAAGCCTAGCCAATTATCCCTTGTGAGACTCAAACCCTGCACCTGGTGTTTGTAAGGCAAACATCTTAACCATTAGGCCACCCTCTCAATGCCCTGATGCCATATACCCATATGCCCTGATGTGCTAAATGTAGTCCATCTTCATCATATGAACCTGGCCACTGTGCTTTAATTTATGGCTGTGCTGTACAGATGTATGCATACCTGGCCATTCTGTACTGTTAATGTATAATATTCACATGGTAAGATGGTGACACTTGGCTGCCTAGTCCATTTGTTACATCCCTGGTTATCTTTCTTTCATCATTTTACTTTTCTGTTGTTTTTTCTGTCTTTTATATTTATGTCTTAACATAAATAAATGTAAGGGGCAACACTCTGTGTCAGACCCCAATAAAGGAGTCAGACAATGTCATAAGGAGGGGCATATAGGGTACTGTGGAAAAATGGCCTGGAGTAAAGCCAGCATGTTTGGGGAGGCAGCAACTGAAGTGCTATGCTGCCACTTTGATCTGGGCAGCAGACAGGGCCAGTAGGAGACTAAACTGTTTCATGGGCAAGATGCAAGATCATTACACTACTTATCTGACTAATCATTTTATAATAAATTAGAAGGAAAAAAAATTTCAACCAAAAATGTAATGACAGAAAATATCACATTACAGTAGAAGAAAAATATACTACAAATTAGAGAATACACATTTAAAGAAACACAGCAAGCTGTATAAATATAGTTGCAAGCTGAACAAATGCAATTTATTTTTATTTATTTGACATTTGTTAACTGGGAAAGTCCAACTTGCAAATTTTCAGCAGTGGCCCGGGGAGAAACGCTTCAGACACATGTCTTTGAAATGTGGTAGGAAACCAGAGCACCCAGAGAAAACCCTCAGAAATGCAGGGAGGACATGCAGACTCCACACAGAAGGCACTCCAGCCGAGAATCAAACCGGAGAACCCCCTTGCTCTGAGGTGACAACATTACTGCTGCACTAATGCACCATCCATTGTTTGTTTGCAATGTTTAAATAAAACTCAGAATGGCAGAGCACCTTAGGAACATTAGGAATAGAAAGACAACAAATGCATTATTTTGTCACAATGCGACGTGTTGGTTTTTAAAAAAAATTATTTTTATTATAGATAGAGTGATGTATAATGATAGGGGGTGATTATAATATGCTATTAGAGTTTAGAGAAACTATGTGGCAATTGAGACTTAATGCCAAAGTGTCCCCAGGAAACAATGACTGTTGTTCTATAACTAGTATATTGAAATTATGGTCGATGCAAATTTGAAATGTTATATAAATTTTTTTTTTCTATTTATACAAGTATATTATTGTTGTCAACATGATGTTTCATTGTATTTTATTCAAAGTATTTTAGATGTGTAAGTTTAAATTAAGTGTATTTGTAGATGTTTATTTGAATTATGGAAAGATGTTGCATTTTGACATGGTTCTTTAAAGGAAGGTGTAGATTTTTAATTTTCTATGTTAATCACCTGACTTAAGCTTATATAATGGACTTAATAGTGTTATAACATTGACTCTGATGATGCCTATGTGATTGCAGGTGAAAGCGCTAAGTCTTGATTTTATTACAAATAAACCAGAATTTCCATTAAGTTGTGGGCATTGTGGTGACTTTATTAGTTTTTTATTTGATTTAAAACTCAGAACATAACTGTGACTGACAGAGCTGAAACATAATCAGCTTATACAAAAGTAGTTGAACAATTACAAAGTTAACACCAGACTACATGTGAAGGAGTACCAAAAGCAGCAGTAACAGCCAATTATTTTTTCTCCACTGCTGACCATCAAGCTTCTTTATTACTGATCCTCCTTTTCACTTAGTGAAACAAGATGAAGTTCAATACAAACCTCGTAGGTTGCACAGGTATGATGAATTCATAGTGCAGAAACAACATCAGTCTTCACACATGCAGGTCCTCTAAGAAAACAAGTCAGACAACAGTATGTCAAACAACAGTCAACAAATTAAGGGTAGGTAGGTGCCAGTCAAACGTGATATTATACAGATCAGGTTGTGTATCTTTAGAGTGAAAGACCAAACTAGAATGCATAAAAATTTGCTTCAGGACTGATCCAGTTTGTGATACTTGATGAAATTCAATGTAGTACATGAAAACAAATACATTCCCAAATCAAAAATGTATGTGGGAGTAAAATACCACAAGAGCAGGATGGTGGCAGTAAGATCAGTCAGAAAAATGTCATGTCCACAGTACAGAATGAAAATCCAAGCAACACCTGAAATTATGGTTGACACCTTCAGACTGATTCAAGAAAAGCACCAACCAAATTAATATAATGGCAGCTACAAGAAAACTAGCTGTCTCACTGCTATACAACAACTAAGTTCAAGAAAGATGACAATCTCCTGGCAGTGAAAATCTCCACAAAGCATAACCAAACCAAGCATGCACAGATGACAGAGAGCGCTAAAGACCTGACTATGAATCAGGTGACAAGAGTTCAAATGATTGACGGTGTACTTGACAATGTAGGCAAGAAAGACGCCCATCCTGAGATGGAGGACAGAGGTGTGCATGCTAAGTGCACATCAACACAGTTTAGTTTCCCTGATGGAGATCAGGGGAAACAACCCCAAATTGCTGCTTGAGGATGGATGGTGCATTTTATTGATATCAGATGCTTGTGGAAGTGAGGGTTTGGTCAGCACAGATGCCCACTGAACGTCTTGATCTTGGGTTTTACTAGGCAATCACAAGGGTATGGAAGTTGGGAACCCCACCTGACATCATGTGACAACTGCCCCAAGGTCCTTGATCTCTTCACTAAACCCAGCCATGTTCAGGAATACCTCATGAGAGGATAAGGCAGGTATAGTATATCTAGTTAACAATGAAAGAAACTGGGGACAACTGATGGTCAGCTGTGAGGAGCCAGAAAAAAAAGAGCAAGAAAAAAGTGTCAAAATAAAAAGCAACCAAAAGGATGGAGAGTAACTACCAAACAGTCCCATCTTCAGCAGTATTCCGTGACTAACAATCCAGGATTTATATCTCTGGGAAAATGACAACGGACAGTTATGTAATCTAAATATAAGAAGCAAGATAATAATCAACATGACTCAATGCATCCTGTTATGTGATCTTGAATTTAGTGCACTTTTGCGAAAGACAAACTGAAAAAAAAAAAAACAACACTAACCACATTTATACAAGGGGACAAGCCCCCTGCACCCCCCCCCACACCCCACTACTTTTATATTCTCACTCCAAGATCACTCTACAGTGGGGAAAAGGGAATATTCCCTTATCCCCGCTGTGCTGTGATCTAAGCAACAGCCCCCGTTGCTGTCCGCTTAGTTGTATTTTTGCGAAAATTCATTTTTGAAAAAATGCACTTTCGTAAAAAGGAGTTTGCCTGATTACGTTTCATTGAAACGTAATTTTGATGGGTTGAGGTAGACCCATATATATATATATATATATATATATATATATATATATATATATATATATATACACACACACACTAATATAGCTAGATTTATGTGTGCGTGTATATGCGTGTTTAGTCCAGTTCTGGACTGTGACAAATGGAACATACACCTCTTTCTTAAAAATCTTGGCATCACAACATGGCAGCACCTGGGTCTCCATGCCTTACTGCTGGGTTACAGCTGTTTCAAAACACTGTATGCCCTACAAACTCCAAGTATCATGAATAATAATGTCAAGTATTCACAATTATGTACCTTTGGCAACACTACCCAAATGTCCTTAAATAAGAGAAATGTTTGGTTATGGTGTATATAATTTAAATTAGACCCATTACTGAGTCCATCGATCCATCCACAACCCCTCGCCCATTTTTACACACGGGGTCATGGGGACACTTCAACAGTGTTAATCATCTAGAGCCAAGGTTTACACTGTCGGTTGGCTAGCCCTGCTGCAGTAGTTCTTCTACCCTGCGCACTCACACACACACTCACATATATGGTCAGTTTAAAGTGCCCAGTCCACCTATTGCATGGCCCATTATTGAGTATAATAACATATTTTACACTTTCACTAAACCTCAATTAAAAACTGTAGGTATCCCGATGAAATATAGTAAGAAAATACTGTCATTAACTTACTTAAGATTACAGGGCTAAATGTAAATATTTAAAAAGGTTTTCTTTCTGCTTCAGGAACATTTGGGGTAAACTGATACTGGCATATAACATATTTAATAGCCCTGTTTTACAGCTAATGTACAAACATAAAAGTCTTTTAACTGTCAGAAGACTTTTAGGCACTATAATATGAAATCTGTGTCAAAAGTAAGATGATATAGTGTGAGGAATTCTTATGTTATACTCAAAATCAACAAACTGTGGAATAAAATGCCAGTCTGGATAAGGAGGCACAAAAATCAGGAGACTTCTGAATCAAACATAGACACCTGGGCTGATGATAAAACCTTTGAACCATTTCTCGAGGAATTTGTGTTTCCTAATGGCTGTGGAGTCTGAACGGTATGGTTGAACTTATGAACTTTTGGGCTTATGGGCAATCTTTTTTCAGTATCCTGGGAGTGGTGATTTGACCAGACTTTTAACATAATACGAATATATTATCCTTCCATTGTATGGAATTTAGAACCAGCTAATGACCACCATATGCAATACTACCTTCTCCTGACTCAGGCCTACAATAGACATAACCATTGTTGTTCCTCCATAATGGCCCATTTACTGGCTACTTCTGAGTCTGCCTGGTTCTCACAAAGTAGAGCAATTCTAATCTAGAATCAAGAAAGGAGTAGCCAGCATTTAAAAACTAACATTGAACCAACAATGTGCAGGTGTTTCAATTTCCGCAGGAATTAAGTGAAGCAATGGACAGAAAATTCAGTTTTTATTTTTGTTCTTATTTATTTATTTATTTATTTATTTTTAATGAGTTTTGATAAAGCCCTTACCATAGTGGATATTCTGAGGAAATGCCCCATTTTCCTGCAATGAGAATACGTTCTTATACTCCACCTTGATAATTTGCTGTTTCAGATTTTTCATTCAGTGTGCCCCTACTGGCTGTTCCATGGTCACCAAGCTTGTGTTTTCTTCCCCACATTGTCATTTCCCTTGATTTTGCTTTCACTATAACTCATATACTTGACTCTGCTAAGTGCTGCTCTCAGACAGTCCTTACAGCCTTATTATCTAAACCAAAGTTGCTGTTCGTTTGTTTATTCCCAGTGTGATTCCCCTTCTTCTGCTCTGGTGATAATGCCGTCATTGCAGCTGACTGTCCTGAACCCCTCTTTCCAAATCCATGCTACCTGGAGATGTTATCAACCACTTCATGCTCCCTTTACCCCTGGACTGACTTATCTCCAAAGTATCCCATCCTTTATCCTCAAGCAGTTCTTTTTACCTTTGTCCTTTTTCCTCTAACTTATCCTTGATCCTTATTTAGCAACTTAATTGGGCTATTGAACCATTCCTTAATCAGCAAACACTCAGCCCAACAATCTGAATCTTCCTATACCATCATCTTACCTTCAGCCCTGCATTAATCTCCCTTTCATTTCTTGGACCATTGGTTCAGCTGAACCTTCATTTTCCGTACCTTCAATCCTCACTGCCATGTTCTGTTGTCATGGATACATTTCACTGTGCTCTATATATATCCTCATTCTTACTTGAAGGTGCCATTTGGCCACTGGCCACCAGCTGGAATAGGGAGTGCAGTCAGGCTCAACATTTCTCCTTCAGTGTAACTTGCATTTGATTGTGTAACTCCATCTCTATGTTTTCTGTAAGGCACAAACAAAAAGAAAAAAATTGGAGTAGTCAGAGGCCTGAAACACCTTCTGAAAGGCTGCCCCAAACTGTGTTATCCATTTGTTTTTCATTTTTCTTTTAGTTATTTATTTATTGATCTGTTGATTGCATTTCCCTTTGCTCCATGCATCTCTCCTGCCCAACTCACACATATTTTTGTATAGCAGCTCTGTACATAGAAATACTAAGTTCCTGCCTACCCATGTCTTATAAATCAAAAAGACAGGCTGAACTAGTTTTTTAACCCTGTCCTGCCTTGGACATATCTGTTCTAACATGAAAGCCTGTAAGGAGCATCTGCTTATGTCCAACCTGTGCCGTGTTTCATTCTGAAAAACCTCAGCACATCCATGCCAGTCTACCAAATTCTCTTTTGAATCAGTCTCTGAACTAGAAACTAATACCATTGATGCTTTTGAGAAGAACAGATACTTTTCTCCTGTCTGAAAGATTAACTTTCCTCCTCATAATCTTCTGAATGACTATTTTCTTATCGCTAAACCTGGATGTATGAATGATCTTAAAATAACAACTCTGAGTATAACCTGCAAAGGCTAAAATGTAGCTCATCTCTACTAACTTTGTGAATATAGTTTCTTGCTTTCATTCACACCAACTCATTACAACAAGGAAATGAATGCCATGTTTGCTACAACAACAGATGTGTTGGCATAAAAATGCAAATCTTGTCGTGACAGCTATGTCATCCTCCAGCTGAAAATCTGTTAATTTATTGAATAACTCTAACACAGACAAGGCAGAAACATGTAAAAACAAGTTCAGGAAGTAAATTATATGCAAATGTTATATCTACATCTCTCTATCTCTGCATGTATGCACACACACACACACACACACACACACACACACACACACACACACACACACACACACACACACACACACACACACACACACACACACACTTAGTCTGTTGATCTGGTTGAGCTCTACCTTTAAATTCCAGAGTTGGTCATGTTGAGAGAAACTCTCTGTTTAATACGAAACCAGTCACTCCACATAATTCTGCTTCATTCAGTTTAAGTGAAAAGGGTGTTTGTATCGTAAAGCAAATCTGTAATGACAGGTAAAATTAACTCCCACCTATGGGCAAAACAGTTTTTTGTAAGTGACAATACATACACTGTACAACTCAGAATGAACATTTGCCACAGTCTGTCCAAATTAAATGCAAAATGATGCAAAAAAATCCTATGTCTCCGCTGCTTTGCAGGCCCAAATCATGTCAGCCTATCTGACAACAATGCAGTTGCCCCAGTACTGCTACTTGGATAAGAGTGTCCGTTCTTTGCAAACTACTAAGTCCTCTTCCCCTTTCTGCATTTCTTTCTACTATTTTACACTATTAGCCAATAAAACTGCTTATGAGCTGACAGAGGAGAACCATAGTGAGATCACTCTTTGCCCCTTCCATTCTCTTGTATTTCTTTGTTGCTTTCCTCCGAATAGGGAATTCCACCTCCTCCACCATGACAACCAGCTGAAGAAACATGGCGCCATACAGCCTTAACTATCCAGCACAATTGTTCAGTCTAAAAGGATTACTAACATTTCTCTTTCTTTACTTACGTCCTGCAACAGGCTATTCTACTGGTCTATGACCTAAATTTACAAATATCCCAAACTCCTGCTTGCCTAAGTCATCTCTGCTAACTTCTTTAATGAGTAAATATTTGTTTAAAAGTATGAAAGCACTGAATGCATGTAAATGCCACCACAGTTCATTTAACTGCAATCGAGACCCAGGTATTCTTGTAAGCCCATTTTTACCCAAGGTGTGACTCACCTCTTTCATACTGTTTTGTGTTACTGGCACTGCTTGACCCCCTGACTGTGATGTGAAGCATATAAAACCCTATGCCATTTTCTTAGTTATAACAATGATCAGGTGCCCTTTGACAGAAAACACTGAGTTGCAGCATTAGCCAGTCTTTTTATCATACTACTGGCCTGACACTTGTCATCCTAACCCTCTGGACCTATTTCTGCTACTTGTTGTCTGTCCCTAACTTCTTACCCAACCCCCCTACTCATCTTCCTAACACAGAGTAAGCCCTTAAAGATACATTTTGTCTCACTATAACTTGCTTGCTGGACTTTATCCTTTGTAATACCTACTACACTTGCTTACCTGTATAATTCTCTGTCAAAACTGCTGTTTAACTCTGAACAACTAATTCCAATTTCTTCGTAGTCTAAAGCATTGCAGTCATCCAAATCTCTTCAAAATTTTCTAGTAGTCTTAAACTCTCTAGCAATCCCTTAGCTGTCCTTTAGCATAAACTGAATATCTCTTCCAGCAACATACCTCTCAACTCCTTTGCTCAAGAATTTTGAACAAAGCCAATAGTAAAATTAGGACGTCTCAAAGTCAAGAACAATTTTTTAATATTTCTCTGCTTTACTAAAAACAGAGATTAACTAGAACATCAACATTTTTATGAGGCACTGGATAAAAATATGAAGCAAAATGAAGGATGTCCAGCAAAATCAGGGACAACTGAAAGATATGGTCAGCAGCTTTACCATTTTTTAGCCCAAATTCTGAATCCATTTAGCAGTCCACACCTTAGTGTTCTTGAGCATTTCATAGTTCAGTTACCTACCTATAAGAGTAAATAAAAATTCTCTTACTCACTTGCCAAAAAAACAAAGTACAAGAAAACAGTTGAGTCCAAACAGGCTGTGCATACTTTTATTCCATAAAAATAGGTAAAATAGTGATAAAACTGTGAGCGCTTTCGGGATAACCCTTCATCAGACAATGTAACAGCTTTCAAGAAATCTATTTAAATACATTTAAAAATACACCCACCAATCATCTCACTGCCCTCCTTTTCCTAAGGGCTGGTCTTAAAGGTATACATGTATTCAACTCTGGAGGATGCTGCTAGTTCTATAATCCAGTGTAGTTCATTGCATTCAGTGACATTCATTGTGTCTCCCCTTCTACTGACATGAATAACCTGTATAACCATGAACTTAAAAGTGTGTGTTGGATTCTTAGAAGTATACACATACAGAGCATTTCATTCAGCTTTCTGTCTAATGCTGTACAAGTGATGTATTCTAATTCATAGGTTCACAGGTAGGTACTAGGCTATCTGCCCAAGGGCCTACATAAGCCTAGCCACCCAAGAAAGTTATTTTCCTGTGCCACTGTTAAGCAGAGACACAGAAGTGATCAAGATTTTTTTCAAGGGTGCTAATGAAGAACTTTGCTTGACGTAGATGGGTAGCATGTCCCTCCAGCATGTCATGTTTATTGTGGTGACAAGGTTTAGGTCCCTAGAGCATGTAGCTCGGAGGGATTGGGATTTCTTTAGGTGTAGCATGTCCAACAGCTCTGGGTTTGACATAGCTTTATATGTTAGGCAGAGATCACCTCGGAGTAGGCGATATGCTATGGAGTAAAGCTGGAGTTTTTTGAGACGGTCAGTGTAGGGCATTTGTTTGAGGCCAGTAATCCTCTTTGTGAGGTACATTTGTGGCCTTTCCAGCTGCTGCAGATGTCTTGTGAGGTACATTCCAAAAGGGGCGTTGTACTCTATAATGGGTCTAATGAGTGTCAAGTAGAGGGGAACAATGGCCTCTTTTTTCCTGGATGAGATCCCTTTTATAATGAGGTGTGCCACATAGAAGGACTTCCTGACTACTGTGGCGATGTGACTATCAAAGGATAGGCTACTGTCCACCTGGGTCCCAAGGTCTCTTATCACACATTCGGTGTTAAGTAGATTGCTGCCTATGTGGTAGTTCATGAGTACAGAGTTTTTACCAAAGGGGATGACACTGCACTTTTTGGCACTGAGCTTGAGGCCATGGCTCTGACACCAGGCATCTGTCTCCGCGAGGCCCTTCTGTAATTTTCAATTTACAATTAGTTTTCCCTACATAGTAACTGGGGCATGTCTGACACATGGCTATATATACCACATTTTACATATGGCAGTCTGTATATATCTTAAATATATATTCCTTTTTGTTTATGGGGTGAACAAAGCTATTCTTATCACTAATCATGAAGCATGTCTTGCAATGTCTACAAGGAAAATTACATGTTCTATCTGATGTTAACATAGTTTTATTTTTATTTCTCATTCCTGGTTCTTTACACAATATATCTTTCAGATTACTGTTGCATCTAAAACCAAAGCTTGGTTCTTTGTCCACTATATTTCTGAGTCTATCCTCACTTAACAAGATTTTCCAGTTTTGTTTAATTATTCCGCAGACCCCATTAATATTGTTACTATATTGTAACAGAAGCCTATTTTTATTACTTCTAGGTTACTATTTTGTATCATTGTGTTATTCTCATGGCTTTGTGTCTCATTAACTTTAAACCTTGGTCTAGCCTTTCTCTTTCTATCTTCACTAGTTCTAGCCCCTCTTGCATCAGGTTGTTTGTGTACCCCCTTTGTACACATGTTTTTGTAAACTCTCCATCTCTTTTTCAAAGTTGGCTTCTTCTGTGCATAGTCTTGATGTACGTAAACCCTGTTCCGCTACTATGTTTTTAAAAGTACGTCTAGGGTGCATACTTGAAAGTTTTAGATAGTGATTGCTCCAACAATTTTTCTTATATAGAGAGGTTGACATACCAGTACCTACATCATTGGTTATTCTTACATCCAAAAAGTCTATAGATTTAAAATCACTTTTTAATGTAAACCTTAGAAAACCAGTGGTGGTCTCTAGATGCTTAACAAACCTTGTCAGTTCATTCTCACTACGATGCCATAAAATATAAACATCATCCACAAATCGAACATAATGCAGTAAATAGTCACTCCACGATTGGTCATTAATAAAGACATTCATTTCTTCCCAGGCGTATGAGTTTGCACAGGGTGTGCCCATAGCCACACCCTGTTTTCTATCGTATGTACCATTACACATAAATACATTATTTTCAAGTATGAGCGATAGAACTTGCAGAATTAACTGGTTTGTTCTCCCATCAAACACTTTCTTTACTTTTAGTACTTCTGTCTGCTTCACCATTTCTGTATTCTGATTTTTTAGCTTACTCTTACCCCTACCCTTGTATCTTTTTCTCTTGTGACTACTCTTAAATAACAGTAAATCAAGCACTTAATTTATTTGACCCTGTTATCTAAACACTGACAAAGCCTATTCATTCTGAAGTATTATTTTTTTATCTGTTGGTGCCTTCTGCTTTGTAAACCATTAACATATTAGTCAGATTTTAGGAATCTCTGTATATTTCAACTATTGTTGGTATTGTATATGTGCATTCATTTACCAATGAACTCAAAGTACAACACTTTACCTCTCTATGTGTAACATTAAACATTGTACTCAAGTTGTAACACTGTGTCTGACTCCAAATCATAGTTGAAAAAGCATCCATAAATGAACAAACAGATAAATAAATAAATAAATAATAGCTCTGGAAATATCCTAAATCTGGTAGTTTTTGTGGGGGGGGGGGGGCCAAAAAAAACTGTGGAGAAAGACTGATCCTACATTATAGTTAACAGTGACTTAATTATGCATTTTAAGATCAAAGCTAAGTTTGTTCAAGCAACTCTGAGATCAACTTCATAGATTTCCTAAAACATGCGGTGTCTCATGCCAACTGATCCCCAGAAATGGAACATGGAAACATTCAGCTTTCCAAAAGAGCTTGCTGTAATAAGGAATATCCAGTCATACCTGCTGTGATTTAAGCATTTGATGTCTTACTGGGGGAGTTTGAGGTAGAGGAATGACCTGGCACCTGACCAACATGCTTTTTTTAACAAACATTTACAAAGACCTGCAGCTCCTGTAGGGCTAGAGTGTGCATATAAGAATCCATAACCATATAACAGCTGCATAGTTGTCTGTTTTAATTTTTTTCCAGTAAAGAAGTGTTAACTATTGAAGATCTATTAACTGGAAATTTTCTCCATTTATAAAGCATCTGTTTGCGTTTGTTTGTTCTGATTTCTTGCCAAGGAATGTATCATATAACTGGTTTGTTTGCAGTTAAAAGCATTCTCTAGGGTCTCCTTGCTCCTTTATCTGTTTAAACCTTTCATTTAAAGGCTCATTGCTGTTTTTCTGCTGTGATAAACATTTCTGTAGTGTTTTCTGCCTAAGTGGTGTTAGGTAGCAGCTGGAGCATTGCCCATATTCAGGCTTATGTTCTGGTCCTAGTTGATTATTGTGCAGGCTGTGTGTCTGAGCACATGTTCCAGGCCATCTTAGTTTAGCAAAAACCATTTTGCATTTCAGTAAGAGTGTAATGTTTATGGTCATTGGCTGAATGGGGTTACTTGGACTACGGCTTGGAGTAAGCACCTCATTGGTTCTTTCGAGCTTTTTTTAAAGTTGTTTCAAGTTTCAACTTTCTGTTACTTAAGAGGTTACCTTGTGAGTGCTTCTGCCATTTTACACAGAGTTAATCAGAGGAAGGGCACTGAGCAAAACTCTGATCTGTGATATATAGCTTTAAGTATCCTGTTTTTTGCTTATTTTTGCAACTTATTGCTTATAGATATTTGTAGCACCTTTATTGTCTGCTGCATACTTTCTACTGTATTTTATAGCTATAAACTAATCTGCATGGTTGTACTAAAATTTTCTGCCTCACAGGGCATGATAAATACGGTTTTTACTGTCACACTGGTTGTAAATCTTTTCTAGCTAGTTTCACTGTGTATGAGGTGTTAACTGCAAATGTTCTCCATTTGTTAAACATCTGTTTGTGTTTGATTGTTCTTATTTCCTGTCAAGGAGTGTATCATACAACTGGTTTGTTTGCAGTTAAAAACATTCTCTAGAGTCTCCTTGCTCCTTTATCTGTTTAAAACCTACATTTAAAGGCTCACTGCTATTTTTCTGCTGTGATAAACATTTCTGTAGTGTTTTCTGCCTAAGTAGTGTTAGGTAGTAGCTGGAGCATTGTCCATATTCAAGTTTGTGTTCTGGGCCTAGTTGGTGCTGTGTGTCTGAGCACATATTCCAGGCCATCTTAGTTTAGCAAAAAACATTTTGCATTTCAGTGAGAGTGTAACGTTTATGGTGACTGGCTGATTGGGGTTACCTGGACTATGGCTTGGAGTAAGCACCTCATTGGTTCTTTTGAGTTTTTTTAAAGTTGTCTTACGTTTCAACTTTCTGTTACTTAAGAGGTTACCTTGTGAGTGTTTCTGCCATTTTACACAAAGCTAATCAGAGGAAGGGCACTGAGCAAAACTCTGTTCTGTGATATATAACTTTAAGTATCCTGTTTTTTTGCTTATTTTTTACTACTTATTGCTTATATATATATATATATATATATATATATATATATATATATATATTATAGCACTTTTATTGTCTGCTGCATACTTTTTACTGTATTTTATAGCTATAAATGAATCTGCATGGTTGTACTAAACTTTTCTGCCTCGCAGGGCCTGATAAATAAGTTTTTTACTGTCACACTGTTTGTAAATCTTTTCTAGCTAGTTTCACTGTGCGTAAGGTATTAATTGAAAGTTGTCTCCATTTGTTAAACATCTGTTTGTGTTTGTTTTGATTTCCTGCCAAGAAGTGGATCATATAACTGGTGGCTTTGCAGTTGCCCACCCCTACTGTAAATTTGATATGAGACACTCCTCCCAGTCTAGTGTCATTAGCTCATCCTACCTAATACAGAAGGAACATTTGAAAAGGCTAACCACTTAGTTTCTTAACCTTGAATTATCTTCTGCTCCTCCTTTCTCCCTTTCCACTTTACTAAAAAAAAAACACTTAGTTTTTTAACCTTGAATTATCTTCTGCTCCTCCTTTCTCCCTTTCCACTTTACTAAAAAAAAAAGAAAGACAAACCTTGCTACAGTCTCCCTGTATTCTGAGTGTGCTTCTCAGCTGCTAAATATATTTTTGCCACTTTTTAACTGCTCATAGTTGAATAAAACAATAATTGAATTCAGTTCAGAATGCATTTTGAATAAATTGCATTTATTTAAATTGTATTTCCTTTAATATTGGTACACACTCAAGTATGCTAGTTTGCACTTGAATTGTTTTTAGTGCTACTTTAGCTGTTTTTCTGTAAAAAAAAAAATTTATTCTAAGCTTGTTTCCTGCCTTTCCTGTAACTAGTCTAGTCCAGATAAAGAATTTCTGTATCCAGGACTGTTTGTAAGCTTGTGAGCCCTCAAAGCCTTTCTGTGTTGGAGGGAAGCCTTCTAGCTTATCAGTGGAAGTGGTAAGCACTAGGTAGCCTATCTACCACAATAGGAGTGGATTCTAACCGTGAAATCATAGTATATTGGCCGTTTTGGCAGTTTTTCCATCTCTTTCAACTTTCTGGTTTAAAAGCCCGAATTTACGCTTTTCCCCCTTTCCTGTAACTAGTCTAGTCCAGATACAGATTTGCTGTATCCAGGACTGTATTTAAGCTTATGAGCCCACCAAGCCTTTCTGTGTTGGAGGGAAGCCTTCTAGCTTGTCAGTGGGAGTGGTAAGCACTAGGTAGCCTATCTACCACAAGAGGAGTGGTTTCTGGATTAGAAATTGTAGTTTATTGACTGTTTGGGCAGTTTTTTACATATCTTTCAACTTTCTGGTTTAAAAGCCCATGTTTATGCTTATTTCCCACCTTTCCTGTACCTAGTCTAGTCCAGATACAGATTTGCTGTATCCAGGACTGTTTGTAAGCTTTTGAGCGGTGCCAAAGTCTGCTCTTCAGTTTTTCACCTTAGATCTACTAATTCTCTCCTCTCCTGCACTTTTACTAGCCTATTAATCTAGCTTTTAAAAAGAAAACTTTACCAGACTTCTTGTAGCAATTATTGTAGCACACAAAAGTGCTACCAGCACTAAACATTTTACAAGGAAACAGCTCTAGTATTTCTTATTAATTCCCACCCCCCAGGCATGTCTAAAGGTCAGTTCCCTGTGCTTTCTCCTATTAACCTGGTGAACTTGGGCATCCTGAGGCAATGTAGCAACTGCCTCATGTACACTGACAACCCTCTCCTATTACCTTCCAACACTCAGACTTATGAGAGATGCACTTATATATATACAAATTGGATGCCATGCACTCTCCAGCCAAGACCAGAATAGCTGGTCAGGAGGAGACAGTCAAAATGTGCACCACACCACATGGAACACATAGCCATCCAGAACACACACCAGCACTGCCTTCACACAAAAACACAAACTGCACACCCACCTTTGCGGAGGCTCTCAGTAAAAAATCTACCCAAACAGCAGAGACCTCCATGGCAGAAACACACTAGACCGCCACAACATAACACTAATCACGAGAAACATAACTCTCCTAAACAGTGTGCCACTCAACCAAATCCCCTAAGGCAAAACAGCATGCCCAACACACTAGTCATAGGTGACTCGATAGTGAGGCACACTGATGTCCAACTCACTAGGTTGAATAAGGAGAAAGTAACAGTCATCCGCCTGTCAGGCACTAGGATCCACCACATAATGCATGAACTCAGGTCCCTCAACAACAGCTACAAATATGACTGTCATTGTACTTGTGGATGTAAATGACCTGAGACGTACCTCCCTGGACTACATGAAAAGAGACATGAAGGAGCTCTTGGATTATGTAGCCCAGGCAGGTATGACCCTAGCCCTGAGCAGCATCCTACCATCACCCAGAATGATACCACAGTACAAGCAGAAAATAACTGATTTTAATAATTGGCTAAGTTTCTGGTGTCATTCTAAGGGGATCCAGTATCTGTTTGCCTGGGATGACATGATTGACAGACCTCGATGCTTTGCCAAAGATGGCATGCATCTGTCACCCCTGGGCTTCTGGATACTGGCCAAGGCTCTTTCCACCCCTATAGTGCCTTTTTTAGGTGGTATTCCAAAGACCAAATTACCACCATGACAGCTGCAAACAAATGCAATCTGAGGGTCATGCTGCTCAACGTTAGAAGTCTAAATCTCAAAATGCACTCGCTCGAAGCACTCCTTAAAAATGGAGAACATCAACATTTGTGCCATAACAGAGATCTGGTGTAGGGCAGTAGAAAGCACCCCTGCACTACCAGACTATAAATCATTCTACACCTTTCAGCCCCAGAACTTGAAACAAAGCTCCAAAGGTGGTGGTGTTTCCATATTCATAAAGGATGCACACCTCCAGACTGGTAGCCCAGCATAATGCATCTGAGATACTTCAGGTGCAGCTAACATTATGTCAGACAGCAATTCAGGTTGTAGCCTGCTACAGGTCCCCAACCAATTCCCAAGACTCGCACTCCATGTTCCTAAGCACCCTGGAGAATATTAAGGTCCAACCTAACACTCTTATACTGGGCAACTTCAACTAATCCTCCATTAACTGGGAAAGCTACTCATGTAGCAACACACTTGCCCAATGTTTCCTAGAATTCATTAATTCCAATGCCCTGGACCAGCTCATTCTTACACCCACTAGAGGTAACACCATCCTTGACCTGGTCATTACTAACATAGGCGTCCATTGTTCTACACCAATAGTCAACTCCTCCCTGGTAAGATTCTACCACAATCTAATCACCTTGGAAATCCACATACCTACCATCCCCCCACCCCCCGCAAAGGTAACCACCATGAAAAACTTCTCCAAAGCTAACTTTGGGCTCCGAAAAAACAGAGGTGGCTAACTTCACGGCACCCATGCAAATGGAGATCAGTTGCATAACCGCCGAATCATACACCAATGCACTGTACGAACACGTACACAAATGCATGAATCTTGCCATACCCAATAGAACCAAGATGCTCTCCTCCAAAAAAAGGAAGCCAATCTGGTGGTCCCCTACCATAAACAAACTCTACAACAGAAGGAGGAAACTGATGCAGAATAAGGTGAAGTCACAAGACTGGAAAAATTCCTTTATCAGCCTCAACAAAAAGTTGAGATCCCTCATCAAATCCTTTAAAGCTAGCTATGAAAACAGAATTGCAGCACATAGTAAAGACAGCCACAAGGCCTTCTATAGTTATGTAAAGAATCTCCATGGCAATACCCAGATTTGCTCTGAGCTACTGCACAATGGTACCTCCTATATCGAGCCATCAGATATTGCCAATATACTGGCTGACAGATTCAGTGCCAACTTTACCCCTCTCCCACAAGGGACCAGTCACAATACCAGTAGATTGCCAGGCACCCAGTATTACTGCTGCACAGGTTAAAACAGCACTGTCCAAGGCCAAGAATACAGCTTCTATGGGACTTGACAATATCCCTGGCTGTGTTCTACATGAATTACAGAGTGAACTTGCACCTTGCCTGTTTGCCCTGTTCAATCACAGCCTCAACTCAGGCTTTGTCCCTGCTGAATGGCACACTGCTACAGTTATCCCTCTCCACAAAGGAGGAGCGAATACAGACTCTGGGAACTATCGCCCCATTATCCTGATGAGTCTGATATGCAAAGCTATGGAATGCATCATCATGGACCTAATAAACAAGGATATAGGGAATCTCCAAACTCTGGATCCCGCATAGTTTGGTTTTGTGAAGGGTAGATCATGCCTGCTCAACTTGGTCAACTTATTTGAGTCAATCACTAGAGCTGTGGATGAAGGCAAGGTGATTCATACAGCCTACCTTGATCTGGCCAGGGCCTTTGATACCATTCCCCACTCAGGAATCATAGAAAAACTCATTAAGCTAGGCATCAACCCCTATATCACTAGGTGGGTTGCAAACTGGCTCACAGGTAGAACCCACAGTGTGAAAATAGCTGACTCTAAGTCAGACTGCCGACCAATCACGAGTGGAGTCCCACAGGGTTCGGTCCTGGGTCCTCTCCTGTTTGATATCTACTTCTCTGAAGTCCAGGGCAACACAAAGGGACTCTGGCTGACAAAGTTCACAGACGATTGCAAGTTGGGAGCTATTATTAACTCCCCAAGTGATGTTGACATCCTACAGAAAGGCCTCACTGAGACCAATGACTGGTGTCAAAACCATGGCCTTAAGCTCAATGCCAAAAAATGTTCGTCATCCCCTTTGAAAAAAATCCATTTCCCATGAATTACCACATCGATGGTAGTCTACTGAACACAGAAGGCGTTATAAGAGATCTGGGAACACAGGTTGACAGCAACCTCTCTTTTGACCACCACATTGCCATTGTGGTCAGAAAGTCCTTCTGTGTGGCACATCTCATTACTAAGGGTTTTGCATCCAGGAAGAAAGAGGTCATTGTCTCCCTCTACTCTTCCCTCATTAGGCCAATCATTGAGTACAGTGCCCCATTTGGCATGTAGCTCACCAAACACCTGCAACAACTGGGGAGGCCACAAAAGTACCTCACAAAGAGCATCCTAGGCCATAAACATTTGTCCTATATGGACAGACTAAAAAAACTCTTGTCTGTCTCATATTGCCTACTTAGAGGCGATCTCTGCTTGACTTACAAAGCCATGTCTGACCCAGCTCTGTTATAAACGCTACATCTAAAGAAATCCCAATCCATCAGCACCATATGATCCAGAGACCTCAACCTCATTGCCACAATCAACAGAACATGCTGGAGGGACAGGTCCATATCCCAATCCATCAGCACCATATGCTCCAGAGACCTCAACCTTATTGCCACAATCAACAGAACATGCTGGAGGGACAGGTCCATAACCCATGCTATGGAACAGACTTCCCATACACGTCAAGTAGAGTACCTCACTGGTCCACTTCAACAGAAATCTTGATGAGTGGATAGGAAATAGAAAATTCACACCAGGGATAACTCCAGTGGCTTTACTCAACAGAAGCACTGGGAACTAAGGTTGGGTGGCATGATGCCAGGCTAATCCTATGGACTAGGTTTGTAAAGGCTCCAGGGTCATTAGCCTAGTACACACCTATGAGCCTATGAAAGAAACATTCAGTACATACTGTTTCAGTTCTTTGTGGTATAAAGTGGGAGAAAACAGGACAAGTCATTATGGCCATAGCATCCATGTGGTCTAAAGCTTCACCAAACTAACAACATTTCACTTGGACAGTTGTCTGTTCGTATAATTGTATAGTGTAGATTATTAAAGTCTCTTTTTTATTAGGGTAAACAAGGTTATTCAAGGTGAGTTTGTTAAAATCACTGAGCACACTTCAGGGGTCCACTTTGTTTCTGCCTGCCCTTTGTTTGACAATGCTAAAGGGTTTACCATCTTTCAGACTTTGAAAGCTAGTGAAACACTTCACACTTCTGTACTCCCTTTTTTTTTTCTATAACTGGTAGTACATAGAGCAGATGATATGGATTCTATGAGATTTTCTAAGCAGAGAGACTGTTAAAGTATGGTAGAAGTGGAAGATAAATAGAAGAAACAACAAATTCAGAATGGAGAAGATAGAGGTGTTTGTGCAACATGGTAGGAGTATGATGGCTTGACAGAATGAACGTTTCCACTGGAGTGTAATTTGACTTGTTAAATAGTTACTGTACTCTGTTGATATATGATTATAGTGAGGGAAAATTAATGCTATCTATGACAAAGAGGGATACTGCCAGTACAGCTATCTGGAATTTTGTAAATAATTATATGTCATTTGTGGATATCAACATGATTTATATAAGATGCTTGTGTGTGACAACTGTATTAGACCTGTATGTCATGTGTATATCAAACTGGTCTGTACAGACATATGTGTTAAAAGGGTATTTTATAAAGTGCTTGTGCTTAAAATGCAACCACAGTGTGCCCTACTGGAATAGAACAGAAATGTATATGCACTATTTTAACTGTTTAAATGTATATAGTTTAATAGTGGAAAGTGGAATACAGGAGGTTAACGTCAGAAAAATAGCTGAAATTAAATTACTTTATGGCTACGCAATAGAAGATGGTATCTTTCAGTTTTCAGTGTAACAAGAGACACAAAGTCTGTACTAGGGAGTTCTCTGTATTGTTTTTAGGGTGAAATAATTACTAGTCCAGAAATATGAAGGAATGCAATTGTTTTATGATTCCCATCATCTGCCAAAGATCTGAGGTCTATGTATTTTCACAGGTAGATGCTAAATACTGCTAGCTTCCAGCATTGGGGCTTTCTTCTGGGATTGAATCAGATGACAAGAAGTGATGTCATTCTGCAAACTATCCCAGCAATAATATTTGAGATATTAATTTTGAGAAGTCTCTTAGTGAGACAGTGCATTTTGCGTTCTGTCCTGGACCTGGCAACAACAACTAGAAGATCCATTCAACACATCTGCCTTGCTCTATAACAGTAAGTTCTTAGGGTACAGTAATTCTCTTAGATTCAGTCAGGAATATAGAAAAGCTTAGTTTAGATATTTTTCTTTATTTATCTGAGATTGTCCTGCAATGTTGTTTTAAATATTTCCTGTGGTTTTGAACCTGGTGTCACTGTGAACATACATTTAGTATTGTCTTGCTCTTTTATTATTTATTATTAAATATATTTAAACCTTTCATTGTGACTGATCTGTGTAGAGGCATTTAAGTTTTGAGAGTACTTGTATATTTATTTGGTGACACTGTGTGGGCCACTCCAAATAGCCTTGCTCTTTGTCAAACTACCAATTGTGTTAATATTAATATTAT
Source organism: Protopterus annectens (assembly GCF_019279795.1). NCBI lineage: Eukaryota > Metazoa > Chordata > Ceratodontiformes > Protopteridae > Protopterus > Protopterus annectens. The sequence goes on along the minus strand of NC_056729.1, from coordinate 616,996,513 downwards.
ACCCTTTGTTAAGGGCCTTAAAGTAGCTGATAAGGAGTTGGCAGGTGGCAGTGATAACTACCTTACAGTCTGGGAAAAAGGTGGTATAGCTAGTAAACCTGTGCCAGCCTTTCCCAGGTGTGTGTGTGTTTGTGTGTGTGTGTGTGTGTGTGTGTGTGTGTGTGTGTGTGTGTGTGTGTGTGTGTGTGTGTGTGTGTGTGTGTGTGTGTGTGTATTTGTAAATCAAACCTCAAAGAGTGTTTGTGTCAGCTACTTGGGCAGGGATACGAAGCACAGGTTGGACAGAGAGGGTGCTGGAGGTCTTGGCTTGGCCACTCAGCTGGGTTCTAAACTCTGTAGCTGTGCTAGTGGGGAGTCTTACTGGGAATCTGTAGGAAGGTAGAGCAACCTTTGGTTTGGGAGGGTGGCCTAATGGTTAAGGTGCTTGCCTTGCAAGCACAAGGTACAGGGTTTGAGTCTCACAAGGGATAATTGGCTAGGCTTAAAATGGCTCACAAAGGCAGTTAGCTTAGTACTAATCTATGAACCTATGAACCTATGAACCAGCCCTGGACTGACTGTAGTCTCTGTGTGCTCTTAAGGGAAATTGCACTTGATGCAGAGAGCTGCATCTGGAAATACTGTGTGTGTACCTGTTATCCTCTCAGTGAACATCCCCCACTGGTGCCAGTGGTGAGGATTGAGGCTCTTTAATTACAGGTCCAGTGGTGGGGCATCACAGTCTCCATGATAAATCTGGGGGAATGTATTTTTAGAATTAAGGTAGTAATCCAGAGACCAGTTGTTTATCATTGCTACCTGTTGCAATCAGGACATTTGCTTCCATTCCCAATACGCATACGAGGAAATTATAATTTTTTGAATACATTATTTAATGATGATGCCTCTTGCATGGGGTAAAAAGAGTTAAGAGTTTATTATCATCAGACTAGTCATCACACTTTTAACTTAAAAACTTTAGACTGCAAATCCAATGCAGATGAGCACACCAATGGAGACGGGAACCAGCGTATAAATAATCAAGTAAAAATCTAGTTCAAATACCATATACGCTGTCCCCTATGGCAATAAAACGCCTTGTAGCTTTTAGTGATCAGGAAACCAAGATGAAACGCAGCAGGCACTTCTAAAATTCAATAGAACTTTTATTGAGAAAAAACACACAGTGAGCGCTTTCGCCGATAGGCTTCTTCAGACTTAAGTCTGAAGAAGCCTATCGGCGAAAGCGCTCACTGTGTGTTTTTTCTCAATAAAAGTTCTATTGAATTTTAGAAGTGCCTGCTGCGTTTCATCTTGGTTTCCTGATCACTAAAAGCTACAAGGCGTTTTATTGCCATAGGGGACAGCGTATATGGTATTTGAACTAGATAAAAACTTTAGACTGTTTATTTGATTAAAAATGCAAGTATCATAGGTTAGTACTGGGCTAACTGCTCTTGAGGGCCATTAAGCCTAGCCAATTACCCCACATGAGGATCAAATGCTGCACCCTGTGCCTGTAAGGTAAACACATTAACCATTATGCTAACCTCCCACCCAGACATATGCCTCAAAGTGCAGAAAAGATGCTAAAACAGCATCATCATAATCGACAGGATTCAAACTTGTGTGGGGAATCCCAATGGATTTCAAGACCATCACCTTAACCACTCAGCCTATATTTTTGTTTATGTTAAAGTTGGAAGCAGCCTAAATAGAAAGTAAATGTGACTTTTAGTTCTATAAGACCAGTCATTATACTTTTACCTGGTCCATGGTCGGAGTATGATGGTTTGACAGGTTGAATACTTTTGTATGAATGTAAATGAAGTGGTTAAATAATTGTTTTATGTAACTGATGTAAGGTACTGTTCTGAGCGTGTTCTTTACTGATGATAACTTTTCCATAGGGAAAAGCCTAAAAGAATTAGTAATCTATTTCTTACCACTGACTTAGTCATTATGATATTAAGTTCAATAACATATATTGCTAATTTGATTATCAGTGCTTGATCTATTTGATTAAAGGGGCAGTATTACACATAAATTTTTATGTAGTACCTGAAATTCCATTATTATGCTCCAATATCAGGAAAAGGGTAACTCTGTTAAGCACATGTCTGACAAAACAGCATTTAAAAGCTCTTAGAACTAAACTCTGCCAGACTGATAAAAAAAAAGTGTGGCTGAATAAAGCTCTTCATTCTTCAAAGGGACACTTCATTTCTGCCTGCTACCTGCTTGACTATGCTAATGTGTTTACCATCGTTCAAAGACTTTGAAAGCTAAAAAAAAATTCACATCCCTTTCCCTTTTTCATTTTCCTATAACTAGTAGTACATAGAAAATATAAAGTACCATGCACTACAAATTATTATGATCAGGTCTCAATGATCAAAACCCTTTATTATGTGTTCATAACATGTATGTGAAGATTCACCTCTGCAACTTTGCTCTTGAGGTGAATTTCTTGTCATCTATATCTTAAACACATGTCTTTGTTACGATTGGAGACCTGATCATAATCCTCTATTTACACTGTAGTTAGAAGCAGTCTAAATAGAAAACAAGTGCAACTTTCAGTACTAAAAGTCCTGTTGTTTTCGAGTGCACCATGGTTGGAGAAAAATAAGTTATGCCCTTACCATAACGTTCCATTGGTGTTGTCGATCTTCATTCATTCTTGACGAATGGGACTCAGTTCTGACCTCTCAAAACTGGCTTGGCCATTATACAGCTCGTGCCAGCCAAAAACGTTCGAGAAAAGACTCTACCAACAATGCCCCTCTCTCCATTACCTCAGATAGAGTTTTCAGCTAAAGTATAGGAAAACAGAAGCCCTGTCTAAGGCAAACCGTAAAAACCTCCCAGAACAAGTGCCCGACCCTCCAGAAGTCCTTTTGGAGGGGGCAGGAGGGTGGGATGCCAAGAATGAATGAAGATCAACAACACAAATGGAACGTTATTGTAAGGACATAACTTCTTTATCTGATGTTGTCAGTTTTCATTCATTCTTGACAAATGGGACAGAGTCCCCAGCTACTTTAGATTCTGGGTGGCCTTAAGGAAGGATATTCCTGAGCACCATAGAGTCAAAGGATGCTCTTCCCCTGGAGACCATATCCAATTTGCAATGAGTGATAAAGGTATGGAGAGTGGCCTATGTTGCAGCTGCACATATTTCCTCCATGGAGGCCCTGGAATGAAAAGCAGCTGAAGTAAATGCTGACCTGGTGGAATGCACTTTAATAGGAGCAAGCAACTTGTGGTTATTATGATTGTAAATGAAAGTAACACAATCCCTAAGCCATTTTGATAAAGTAACCTTTCTGACAGGTTTACCAAAAGTCGAACATGAAAAGCCACAAGTAATTGTTCTGTTTTTCTTTTGGTTCTGTCAAGATAGAAACGTAATTGTCTGTGAACATTTAGCAGATGCAAATAGTATTCACCTATATTCAAAAAATTTGGAAAGAAGACGGGTAAGTCTATAGTCTGGTTGATATTAGATTCTGAAACCACTTTAGGTAGAAAATATGGATTGGTTCTTAACAACACCCTATCCCTGTGAAAAATCATATAAGGGTGTTTCATACATAAAGCCTGCAATTCATAAATCCTCCTGGCAGAAGTGATGGCCACCAGTAAAAACAGTTTTCCATGACAGGAATTTGAGATTGCAAGTAGCTGCTGGCTCAAAGGGCTGTAGAATTAAAGATTGCAGTACTAGGGTCAAATCCCATGGAGCTATAGGATCCTTGAATGGAGGCTTTAGACGTATAGTGCCCTTGAGAAAGGTTTTACATAAATGATGGGAAATTAAGGTATGATTATCAAACCCATTGTGAAAGTTGTAAATGGCTGCTAATTGGACTTTAATGGTAGAAGCAGAAGCCCCTAGTTCAAAAAGCGAAGCCAAAAATTCTAAGACCTTGTCAACCAGTGCTAAAACAGGATCTAAATTGTTTGTACGGGCCCAGATTGAGAATCTCTTCCATTTGCTAAAATAGAGATTCCTGGTGGACAGTTTATGAGAGCCAGAGGGATCGTTTGTACTGGGGAAGGTAATTTGTTTTGCTTGGCAATTAATGGAATTGGAGATACCAAGCTGTCAGCTTGAGATTGTGGAGATTGGGATGCATCAATTCTCGTGGGTGAGACAGCAGATCTGGAACTGGGTCCAGAATCCAAGGATGGTGAAGCAGGTGAGGCCAAAGGAAGGGGAACCAGATTTGACAGGGCCAACAGGGCGCAATGAGGATCACTTTGCTTCTTAACCTTTGGGCTTTCCTCAAAAATAGGGGAATCAGTGGAATTGGAGGAAAGGCATAAAGTAGTCCCTAAGGCCAATCAAAGAGGAGTGCATCTCTCGGGAGCTCCTCCTGTGGGGGAATTAGGGCAAAATAGCTGCTGCATTTGTTGTGTATTGGGGAGGTGAAAAGATCTCAGTAAGGCTGGCCCCAGCAATGAAAGATTTTCATTGCTATATTGTGATTGAGAGGCCACTCGTGAGGCCCGAGGATGCATCTGCTCAGTTTGTCAGCTATCATGTTGGGGCTTTCCAGGATATGTGCTGCTATTAGAAAGCAGTTGGAAGTGATAGCCCATTGCCAAATCCTGACAGCTTCCCAACACAGGAGGTAGGATCTGGTTCCACCCTGTTTGTTGATGTACCAGACTGCTGACATTTTGTCCAATTAGATTGCAACTATCTCTGAAGGGAGGACAGACTGAAAGGCTTGCAACGCTAGAAGCACCACCTTCAATTCTGGGACATTGATGTGCAAATTGGCATCTTGTGGGGACCAAGTGCCTTGGACTGTCCTTCCCAGATAATGTCCTCCCCCACCCAATCTGAGAAGCGTCCGTTGTCACTATGGCTGTGGGAGGAGAGGGAGTGAAGGCGTGGCCCCATAACATTTCTTCAGACCTCAGCCACCAGGATAGATAGACAAGAGCCAGTGAAGCAGCCTCATATTATATCTTGTGAGGGGCACTAAGGTTATGGTCACTGCCATAGTTCCCAGATCTTAAAAGACTAGAAGAACAGGAACCTTGTTTTCAGAAATGATTATCTGTACTTGCAACCTTAATTTTTGTAGCCTGTGTAGAGGGAGAGAGGCTATACAAGAAACCATATTAAGGCGTGCTCCTATAAATTCTAGATCTTGTGTAGGAGCTAACTGGGATTTTTCTCTGTTGAGTGAAATGCCCAAAGATTCAGAAAGGTTCAACATGAATGCTGTGGCTTGTAGAAGTAGATGCCTGGAGGGGACCGTGAGGAGCCAATCGTCTAGGTATGGAAACACTCGTAATCTGCTTAGTCTTAAGTGAGCTGTTACTGCTGCCACGCATTTGGTGAACATCCTGGGGGCTGTGGTGAGACTGAAGGGCAGCACTCTGAATTCAAAATGACTGGCTCCCAGCCAAAAGCAGAGGAATCTTCTGGAGCATTTGTCCATCTTTATGTGGTAATATGCAAACTGAAGATCTATAGAGCACATCCAATCATTCTCCTCCAGAAAGGGGAGGATAGATTGAATTGTGGCCATCCGGAATTTTGTCTGCTGAACTCATTTGTTCAGAAGGCTGAGATCTAATATTAGTCTCCATTCCCTTATCTTTTTGGCACTAAAAAGAACCTTGAGTAAAATCCGGATCCTTTTCAGTCTGGTGGGACTACTTGGATGAATCTTTTTTTGAGCAGCTTTTGAATCTCTATGGCTGCTTTGATCCCTCTGATTGGGTGGAACATCAGGGATTTATTTTTGGAAGTTTGGGAAGAGATTGAAGGGAATTTTGTAACCTTTGGTGATAATTCTTTGCACCCAAGTATCCAAAGTTATCATTAGCCAGGCTATTTGGTGCAGTGAAAATCTTCCCCCGACTGCTTCCAGAGGTAAGCAATTGGGCCAGGTAAAAGGGAAAACAAGTTTCCTATGATGGTAACATAGAATACCGTTAGGTAAAATGGGCAAAGAAAAGATTATACACACATACTTGTCAAATGGTACAATAGGAAGACAAATCTACTGTAAAAAATATAGATTAAGTTCTGACAGAATATAAAGGTATAAGGAGATAATAAAAGCACTTAGCTGGAGAGTATCGACTGACACTCTTGTTAACTCTTGTTAACAAAGCAGCAAATGAGATCTAAGGTAATGGAGAGTGGGGCATTATGGGTAGAGTCTTAGCTCGAGAGTTTTTGGTTGGTGTGAGCTGTATAATGGCCAAGCCAATTCCGAGGAGTCGGAACCGAGTCCCATTCATCAAGAATGAATGAAGATTCACATCAGATCACTGGTATAAATACTTTCACACGAACGTGTGGTATTCAACTGAAGTAAGATTCTTTATGGTGAGAAAACATTGCTAACTGTTATAATAAATATGGATCGGTGCTTGATAATAATGTGGGCATAGATTCTGTAACATTTGTAATTGATACAGTTAGGACATTTGATTACATTTCCATTTTGGTATAAAAAGACATGAAACTGTTCTGAATATACTCTTAACTGATGATGCCTACTGCAAAAGGTTGAAAAAATAACCTAAAAGAGTTTGTAATCTATCTGTTGCCACTGGATTAGTCACCATACTTTTAAATTCAAGAATATAAACTGTTAGTTAGAGTAATAGTGTTAAGTTTATTTGATTGGAATGGCAAGTATGCCTGCAATATTTTATTTATAATGAATTGTTAGCAGCATATCTAGTGAGGAAAGGTGGCTTTTAGTTTTATAACAATAGTATATATACTTTTAAGCTTAACAATATAGGCTGCCAAACAGAATAACAGTGACTGAGACTGCTGAAACAATTATGAAGAGTTTTGGCTAATTAAACTGACAGGAGTATTACTGATTTGGAAGCAACCTTAATTGCAAGTAATTGTGAACTTAGTATCTGAAGAATACATTGAACTGTGAAATGTTAGGGTTTCATTGTTGTAATTTGAAATGTTAGCTAATGACAACAAAGTAATTTAACCACATGGCTATCAATATTTGAGGTAAATTTTGTTTTAACAAAGTCAAGTATATGTAGCAATAGTGTTTTATGGAGTTGCCATTATAGGAAAATAAAAGAAAGCTTTGGGATTTTGTGTAGTATTAAGCCCTCCACATTCCTAAAATATCCATTATATTCCCATAAAACACACCCTAGAAGGCATTATCACTCCTCGAAAACAGCCTCTGTGTTCATTTTTTTTATTTTTTGAATAAACCTGTTTGTTTCCCTTTTGGATTACTTTCTTCTATTTTTGGTTCGTTGGAATGTTTTGTCAGGTCTGAATAGACTTTTTGCATCTGCTTTATTTCGTATGGACTGTGCATTGTGCCGTGAATTGAGGTCTGAAAAGACGTATTACCAACTAGGAATAACTGTTCCCCTTGGCGTGTTTTCAAGCAGATTTCAACATTATTTCTATATTTACCTTGACAGTTTTTCTGCTTGAAGCGCAATATCTACCGTGGGTACTTTTATTTTTCATATTCATTTTTTATTTGTACATTTTATCTTTTTAAATTTGAAATGATGCTTTTTTGTTTCTAAGTACTTTTTTACATACTGATTACTTTCAAAAATGACTAGCTGATAATAAATATGTGTGAATGATTTCAGATCTGTGTGTGAGAGAAAGAGTGAGTGTGTTTGTGTATGTGTGCCTCTGTCTTCTAATGCCACTGTATCCTCAGGCTGAACCTGAAAGTGATCCACATGGATCAGTGTTCTAGTCTGCTTCTCAAATTAAATTAAATAAATATATAAATAAATAAAAAATATATCGAGAGCTGTGCATGTGACAATTTTGGGACATAAAATCTGTAAAATTTGACAGACAAGTTATAAGTGAAGGATGAATTTTGGCAGCATTCTCTTGGAAAGAGTGAAACTAGATATTATTTATTTTCTTTACTTTGTAGCTTTTAGACTATTTAGCCTATTTCATAAGAACAACAAAACAGGCATGGTTGCATATTGTGCAGATTTGTAGCATAGAGCTGATATGAGGCACAGACTACCAAGCTCCCAGCTAACGGTCATTGCAGTGTACACGAACATCTGGAGATTTGCACTCATTAATATCTTAATTTTAAAGTAATATTTCATATTATTATCAGTCTGACTTAAAACAGTTATATGTGGGAATCATTGGTGGTGGCTGGCCATTGTTTAGGTATTAAAGATATAGAGTACAGAATCTCACCTGCATTCACACTTTATGTTACTGTCATTATGTTTTCCTCTGAAGCTCTTGCAGAATGTTTTTCATTTACTTGTTAGAGTTGTATTTATTTTATAGTTATGCAAACTGGACCACAGAGCCTTTTTCCCTTCCAAACTTTTTTTCATTTCTACATTTTGCACTTAAAACTTTTCCTCTTCTTCTTGTTACAGAAAAACAAAGAAAATGTGTAGTGTATATAAAACAACATTAGGTTTAACATACAGTACAAAACAGGAGAGAATGTATATTTAGTACTTTTATTTTAATAAAGACGCACGAATGGCCACATCAAAGTGCATATTCCTCCCACCATTTCTTCACTAACTATAACTAGGGAACAGGTCATCAATGCACTCTCTAAGGCCAAGAACATGACTTCAAAGGGACCTGATAATATCCTAGGATGTCTCCTGAATAGCATGAAATATGACCTGTCAGATCCACTAGAATTTCTGTATTTTATATATTCTATTTTCTATAGTATTCCATAATCTACAGGCAGGCTTCATACCAAATGAATTGAGGACTGCAACAGTTACCAATTTACACAAAGGGAGAGGGGCCTTCTATGGACCCAGGGAACTACAGATACATCAGTCTGAGTAGTCTCATATTCAATGGCATGGGAAGGATTATCATGGATCTGATAAACAATGACATAAAAAACCTACAGAGTTTGGACAATACCCACTTTGATTTTGTCAAAGGCAGGTCATGCCTACTTAACTGGAGAACTTCTTCGCGAAGGTCGCTAAAACAATGGATACGGGCAAAACAGTGCACACTGCCTACACCAACCTGGCCAAGGCATTCAACACAATACTACACTCTGGCATTGTATATAAAGTTACAAAATTAGTCATAAACCTATATGTTACTCAACAGATAGCCAGCTGGCTTACTGGTAGGACACAACAATTTAGGATAGGAGAATCAACCTTCACAAAGAGGCCATTCACTAACGTAGTCTCACAGGGATCAGTTCCATGGTCTCTCCTTTTTGGCTTCTACTTTTCTGAAGTCAAGACAAATGCCAGGGGCCTCTGGCTGAAACTAGGCATTGTCACTGGATCCCCTAAAGACACAGATACCCTTCAAGAAGGTTTGAATCAGACACATAACTGGTGCCAGAGCCATGGACTAAAACTCAGTGTAAAAAAATGCATAATAGTAGCCTTTGGAAAAACATCCACCTCTTGAAATTACCACACGGATAATACATCCCTAAAATTAGACCTGGTGGCCAGGGATCTGGATATGCATGTTGACAGTATCTTGACCTTTGACCACCATGTATCTACTGTGATGAGAAAATTATTCTACATAGCACAACCAATAAGTAAGGGCATGGCATCCAGGTCCAAGGAGGTTATTGTTCCACTGTACTCTGTTCTCATAAGCCCAATCATTGAGTCCAAAACACCCTTCAGCATGTACCTGACCACTTGAAGCAGCTTGAGAGACCATCATGGTTTCCCACAAAAAGAATATGGGAGTAAACAACAAGAAGTCCTATGTGGATTGCCTTAAAGTCCTGTCCCTGTACTCAATCTCCTAAAGACTGTTGCATGGAGATCTATGTGTAGTCTACAAAGCATCCACTCATCCCATGCTGATGGATTTGTTGCACATCCACAATACAAATAGCATCAGAATTAACAAAACCTTGTCTGCTGCATTAACAGGATGTGTTGGAGGGACAGGCATGTGTCTCAAAGATTACCACTTCTCTGGAACAGGCTTCTAACACATGTGAAGCAAAGCTCATCCCTAACCTTATTTAAATGTAACTTGGATCAATGGATAAAAACTCATACATTTATCCCTAGTGGAAAATCCCTAGTGCTGTAGGACCTTGTTACCGGCCTCTACCTCCTGAGGTCTTCCCCTGCACAGCATGAGGCAGAAAAGAACTTCACCCTTTTCGAGCGACCACTCTACTATTGCCCACAACCTGTAAAAACAAAACAGGTCATTATCTGGTCATTTTAGTATAGACTTTAAAGTAAAGTATTATTTAAGGGTCCTCAGCACTAGCACGAATCTCCTTAGGCTTACCCAAACAAAAATCCAAGCTTGTTTGCATATACTCCACACCAGCTATAACATTTTAAAAACAAGCTCCCAAAGCATAGGAATTGAACCTGATGTTTGTTTAGACGAAATTACTCACCTGCAAGTTAATTATTCAGGAGTTACATCTTGAAACCTGGGCTCTTGTGGCTTAGTGTAAACCCCCACCCCCATTCTACCCCTGTTACAATGGTTTGAAATAACCCATCTGGTGCCATTAATTTCAAATCCCTAGTGCTGTAGGACCTTGTTTCCAGCCTCTACCTCCTGAGGTCTTCCCCTGCACAGCGTGAGGCAGAAAAGAACTTCAACCTTTTTGAGCGACCACTCTACTATTGCCCACAACCTGTAAAAACAAAACAGGTCTTCCCCTGCACAGCGTGAGGCAGAAAAGAACTTCGCCCTTTTCGAGCGACCACTCTACTATTGCCCACAACATGTAAAAACAAAACAGGTCTTCCCCTGCACAGCGTGAGGCAGAAAAGAACTTTGCCCTTTTCGAGCGACCACTCTACTATTGCCCACAACCTGTAAAAATAAAACAGGTCTTCCCTGCACAGCGTGAGGCAGAAAAGAACCGCCCTTTCAAGTGACCACTCTACTATTGCCCACAACCTGTAAAAACAAAACAGGTCTTCCCCTGCACAGCGTGAGGCAGAAAAGAACTCCGCCAATTTCGAGCGACCACTCTACTATTGCCCACAACCTGTAAAAACAAAACAGGTCTTCCCCTGCACAGCGTGAGGCAGAAAAGAACTTCGCCCATTTCGAGCGCCCACTCTACCATTGCCCACAACCTGTAAAAACAAAACAGGTCTTCCCCTGCACAGCGTGAGGCAGAAAAGAACTTCGCCCTTTTCGAGCGACCACTCTACTATTGCCCACAACCTGTAAAAACAAAACAGGTCTTCCCCTGCACAGCGTGAGGCAGAAAAGAACTTCGCCCTTTTCGAGTGACCACTCTACTATTGCCCACAACCTGTAAAAACAAAACAGGTCTTCCCCTGCACAGCGTGAGACAGAAAAGTACTCCGTCCTTTTTGAGCGACCACTCTACTATTGCCCACAACCTGTAAAAACAAAACAGGTCATTATCTGGTCATTTTAGTATAGACTTTAAAGTAAAGTATTATTTAAGGGTCCTCAGCACTAGCACAAATCTCCTTAGGCTTACCCAAACAAAAATCCAAGCTTGTTTGCATATACTCCACTTAAACTACAGAACACACTCTAAAACTAAGGCAAACAGCTATATAATTTTAAAAACAAGCTCCCAAAGCATAGGAATTGAACCTGATGTTTGTTTAGATGAAATTACTCACCTGCAAGTTAATTATTCAGGAGTTACATCTTGAAACCTGGGCTCTTGTGGCTTAGTGTAAACCCCCACCCCCATTCTACCCCTGTTACAAAGGTTTGAAATAACCCTTGTCTGATGCCATTAATTTCAAATCCCTAGTGCTGTAGGACCTTGTTACCGGCCTCTGCCTCCTGAGGTATGTATTAAGCTGTTATTCATTGTTCCTAATAGACTGTTAAATGTATTTAAGTTGAATTGTGTGATTTAATAGTAACTGATGTAACTCTTTTTTGCTACATAGTTACATAATGCACTATTGAATGGCATGAATATTGTAGCTACTTGTTTCTTTAAAGCTAAGTTGTGTCTCTAAAGCTAAATGTTTTTGGTAACCAGACTTTAGTACGACAAGCTCTTTGCAGGGCTGTTAATTAGAGTGAAAATTGGGAGCCTTCTGTATATTTTTTGAGAAGCTGGATATTCAACATTCAACATTCTTTGACTCTCAGTCATAAGGCACTGTTGCAGTAAAATGCTAATGTGTTATAATGATTTATGCTATATGTAAAGATATGTAAAGATTTTACTAACATAGTTTAGGGTTTCCTCGGGTAGTCTAATGTTGTTTAAGCTACACAGCTGCTTCTGACTGCCTCTGAAATCAAGCTCTCTCTCTATCCCTCCCAGGTCTTCCCCTGCACAGCGTGAGGCAGAAAAGAACTTCGCCCTTTTTGAGCGACCACTCTACTATTGCCCACAACCTGTAAAAACAAAACAGGTCATTATCTGGTCATTTTAGTATAGACTTTAAAGTAAAGTATTATTTAAGGGTCCTCAGCACTAGCACAAATCTCCTTAGGCTTACCCAAACAAAAATCCAAGCTTGTTTGCATGTACTCCACTTAAACTACAGAACACACTCTAAAACTAAGGCAAACAGCTATAAAATTTTAAAAACAAGCTCCCAAAGCATAGGAATTGAACCTGATGTTTGTTTAGATGAAATTACTCACCTGCAAGTTAATTATTCAGGAGTTACATCTTGAAACCTGGGCTCTTGTGGCTTAGTGTAAACCCCGCTCCGCGAGCACTCGCTTCGCTCGTGCTCACTCCGCTCCCCGCTCTGCCCCCTATTCCCACCCGCCCCCAGTACTCGTACTTTTATAACCTCAAACCACCCCCCCTACTGTCCATTAACTTCCTGTACCTCACTACCGACCTCTAAGATCAAACGGAATATGACACCACCCAGGAAGCTTATCATACTAACTCTTTTCCCCTCCTACTGGTTCCTTACCTAGCTACCCTATATGAAATCTGGTCTTACATAGGCTTCCACCACCCAAGCTACTAAACCAACCCCTCCCCCATAATTAACAACAGAGGCCATGACTGAACTCCCTACTCACCCTCCTTGTTAGAACTCGAACGCTATGTAATTATCAAACCTACCAATATTAGGCCAAATGATAAACATTACTACAAACTTCTACTCAAAGCCCTCAAATTCATTACCACTCTGAATCACAGACTAGCCACAGATGGTGATATCCACCCCAACCCTGGCCCTTCCCCTCCACTCAATTCTAATTCCACCCTATCCTCCCCTCCACGTCTCAATCTAAACTCTAGACCCTTTAACTCTCTTCTGACCTTTCATCTAAACATCAGAAGTGTAAACAATAAGATTCACAACCTACATGCCCTTTTAGCTACTTGTTCCCCAGACCTACTATGTCTCACAGAAACCTGGCTTAAACCAAGTACCAAAGACACACAGATAATCCCACCAGGGTATGATATACTTAGAGCAGACCGAATAACTCGTAAAGTTGGCGGTGTAGCCATACTCTACAAAAATACATTACAAATCTCCCTTGCCTCTCCACAACCCCTCCTAACAAACAATGCCGAAATTCTACTTGTAAATCTTCAACCAAACAAACATAAAAGCATAAATAGAGCATGTATTTACACCCCCCCAGGCAACAATAATAATAAAACCTTAGAGGACTTTCTCCACTGGCTAACTCAAACTCACCCCCAGGAATCCATAGTGTTAGGTGACTTCAACATCGATTGGAATTCCTTCTCATCTAGCTCACCATCTAGCAGCATAAATCTACATGGCTTTTCTCAGCTCATATCCACTCCTACCAGAGTAGGTAAACCCCAAAACAAAGACAGCATCCTGGACTGGATCCTTACTAATAAAGATCCTGACCAGTACTCAGCAGGTACTCACCCAGAGGACATGCGTGATCACTTACTCACCTATGTTATCAAATTCAAGAAAATCACCCCCCTTCTCACAACCATAAAAAAATCAGGAACAATAATAAATTCAACGCCTCCATTTTTCAAACTGAACTTAAAGCCCAAAACTGGACAATACTCAAGACTCTTCCTCTTGAAGAGGCAGTTATCTACTTCAACACCACCTTCCTCAATATTCTAGATTCCCATGCTCCAATACGGTCCATTAGAACTAAAACCAAAACTGCACCATGGCTCTCTAAGGAAACAAAATCCAAAATCCTATCTAGAAACAAGATGTGGGTCACATGGCGTACCTCAAAAGACCCACACTCCCACCAAACCTTCCAGCAACTTAGAAATGAAACTAAAAGAATGATCTTAAATGATAAAAAAAACTTCTTCCTCCACCTCCAACACAAACACCTTAATAATTCGCAAAAATTCTGGGCAGGCTTAAACAAGCTCCTGAACCCAGGCCAGGCAACCACCCCCACTCCAACAACTTGCAAACAACAGTGCCCTGTAAACATTGCTAACACGTTCAATAGTTTCTTCACAGAAACTATACAATCTCTGGCCACACAATTCAAACAAACAACTGGCCCACTGCACTACCCATGCCAGCATAATACTACAACTACATCAGATCATCTATTTACCTTCGATCCAGTACCCATATCCTCTATAACATCTCTTCTTAAAAAACTAAAACCCACTAAGCTAGCAGCTGACCTTCTCCCAGCTGAGTTTCTGCAAAAAGCAGCTGAGGCCATTTCCTATCCCGTCTCCATAATCATAAACCGTACCTTGTCAGAAGCCTTCATCCCCTCCATATGGGAAATGTCCCACATTATTCCTCTCCATAAAGGTGGTAGCTCACTAGAGCTAACCAACTACAGACCTATAGCTATACTCTCACCCCTGGCCAAAATTATGGAAAAGTGTGTCCACAAACAACTGATGGAACACCTCACCAAAAATAAAATTCTAGCCAACGCCCAACATGGCTTCAGGCCAAATCACAGTACCACATCAGCCCTACTATCCTTTTCTAATACCATCAATAACTTCAGAAACAATAATATACTATCATCTGCTCTTTTCTTAGACCTCTCCAAGGCCTTTGATATGGTGAACCACATTCAACTCCTCCATACATTAAAAAAACTATCACTCAGCGATTCCACGCTGAAATGGTTCCAATCCTACCTGTCCAATAGGCAACAGGCTGTTCTATGGCAGGACAAATTATCCACATGCCTACCTGTTACACTTGGAGTTCTCCAAGGATCTATCCTTGGCCCTCTTCTCTTCACCATCTTTGTTAATGACCTGCCCATAGTCACCCCCCATGCCACATGCATTCAATATGCAGATGATTCGACCATCATCTGCACTGCCTCCAACCTGGCAGACCTCACTGCTTCAACCCAAGATACCTTCAACCTAATAGAAAAATGGTTCTCAAGTCATCAACTAGTTCTCAACCCCAACAAAACAAAACTACTTACTTTCTCGCCCGGTAACAAGACTCTTCCCCCCACCTTCTCTATTACATCCTCCAATGGAATCACTATATCACCAGAAGCTCACACAAAGCTATTAGGTGTTACCATTGATAACTCCCTTAAATTTGACACCCATTTAAATCTAACCATCAAAACCGTCAATAAAAAGCTTGGCTCTCTCTATAAAGTAAAACACTTTCTCACTCCTCACGCTAAAATTACAATTGCCAGCACACACCTACTATCAACTCTTTTCTATGCCTCCCTCCTTTTTACCAACCTAAACAACACAACCCTTAACAAACTTGCTTCTTGTTACAATCACATAGCTAGATTTGCCACAAATTCCACCTTTAGAATGGACCACTGCACTAACTTGAAGCAACTAGGGTGGTTAGAGTTTTCCAGCCAACTCCATTTCAACCAACTCAAAACGGCTCACCAGATACTATATCACCCAGAGAAAACCCCAGCTCTGAAAAACATCATTCAGCCCTATATTAACCTACAATCTTTACGCTCCTCCAAAAAGATCTTAGGTCATACTACCAAAGCCAATAATTCTGCTGGGGATTCTCTATTCTCAAACTTTGTAGGTAAAATGTGGAACTCCCTACCGACCATGCTCACCTCAGAACCTTCACTCCTACAATTCAAAAAAAAGCTTAAACCCCATCTCAATACTCTCTGGCAATGTCCCTGTTCCAAACCAGATTAACCACTATCATTTACTCTTCTCTTACCTCACTATCCTTGACCGCTTTTTAACAAGGCGCCTCACCTTTGTAACTGACCTATGTTTTTTTATATGCTGTTATTTTTTTCCCAAGATGTAATGCATCTTTATATTGTATTAGAACTCAACTATCTTCCTTTTTTTGCATTAACAATGTTCATATGTCTGTTATGTACCTGGAGCTTTTCTCCCCGGGCCTCCGCTGAAAATGGACATGTATCCAGTCAGACTCTCCCGGTTAACAAATGTAAAATAATAAATAAATAAATAAAATTATCCCTGTTTTGGCACCTATGCTGCTAATGGACATGGATCGTCTGTGAATTCTTGCTGTGTTAAGCATATATCATAACAGTCAAATTCCTTCTGTATTGACACATATCAGCAATATTTTGGTAAATTTGTGGTAAGCTTGGCTAAGCTTAAAATGGCTCTTTGGCCGATTAGCCTAGTAATCATCTATGAACCTATGGACCTGTTCAAACAGAAGCTTCATTTTATTTACATTTGCTTTCAACTGAAGAAGTGCTCTGAGCTGACAGCAAATGAGATTAAAGTGTGTAATTTTCTTATTCAGCAGGGGTAGGTAGTTTGGAAGGTTTTCACAGTGCAGTAAGCCCAAGTGATTCTGAGACTGCTCTCCCTCTGTGGCGGTATGCAGGCACCAGCTGGAATGCAGACACTGGTGAAGTTGCATGTAAATGTGGCAGTAAAGAGGCACGGTCTAATGCTAACTGGAAATGTGCTTTTAACCTGGAAATGGCACTGGTACCAACATAAGTCGTACAGATATTCAGAAAATCACTCTATAGTGTTAATTTAGTCACCAGAAGGAAACAATGTACACCACCTTTTGATGGTTTACACTCATTCATTCCTATTGAAGGACTGGGGCTCATAGCTTGACTGCAGGTAGGAACCACAAAGCCATTCATGTGCGTGCACTTGTGTGTGTGTGTGTGTATGTGTGTGTGTGTGTGTGTGTGTGTGTGTGTGTGTGTGTGTGTGTGTGTGTGTGTGTGTGTGTGTGTGTGTGTGCATGTGTGTGTGTGTCTGTCTCTAGGTCATCTCACAGGTGGTTTGGAAAGCAAAGGTGTTTCTTATTGTCTGTGTATATGAGTGTGACTGTGTCTCTGGGGCATGAATGCAGCTGCATGGATGTGTGTGTGTGTGTGTGTGTGTGTGTGTGTGTGTGTGTGTGTGTGTGTGTGTGTGTGTGTGTGTGTGTGTGTGTGTGTGTGTGTGTGTGAGTGTGTGTGTGTTCTGTGTGTGTGTGTATGGATGTGAATGTGTCTATGTGCGTGTGTCTAGGAGCTTGCGTGTGGTTTATAAGTGTGCGGGTGTGTGTCTGTAGGACCATGTTTGCAGCTGCCTGGATTTGTATGTGTGTGTTAATATCTTGGAGTATGTGTGAGTGTGCATGGATGCCTGATCGTGTGTGTGTGTGTGTGTGTGTGTGTGTGTGTGTGTGTGTGTGTGTGTGTGTGTGTGTGTGTGTGTGTGTGTGTGTGTGTGTGTGTGTGTGTTGGAAGGTACCTGTATAATTGTGATGCTTGAGCTGATAGGGGCATCACTAAAGGTATCAGTTCTAACAGCACAATGTCTGATTCAGAAATGTGGTACGAAGTCACTAATGTGGTGTTTCACAGTGCAGATTCACTCTGTCTCTGAATCCAAGATTATCATCACTGCACTAACTGGCAGCCCTGTGTTGTCCAATTAGTGCTGCTGCTGATAATCTTTTTGAATCCTAATATTTGTTCTGAACAGTTGTCAGTCTCTGTAGGTTGCTGCTGGAATTAGCAGAGGTGAGCAACAGAGTCTCTGAGCTTCACCTTTTCCCACTTTATACAGTAGGTCTGCAACACTTTAGCAGATGGATAGCAGGTTGAGCTTCTTTTTAGTATTACATATATGGTTTCAGAAGGTTGGAAACTAATCCAAGCAGACTCCCAAGTGTTTTGACTGTGAAGTGATAGGGTACAGGGCCTGTTGGCCCAGTTATGTGTTTTTAACTGTGAAGTGATAGGGTACAGGGCCTTTTGGCCCAGTTCATAGGTTCATAGGTTGGTACTAGGCTATTGGCCCTAGGGCCTATTCAAGCCTAGCCATAACAATTCCCTGGATATTTCTTCCCACAGTATTTACTTCCCTAAACCCCTGTCTAGCAGGGTGACTGTCTTGATCCCCAGGGAGAATTTCCTATCTCCCATCCAATCATCAAGGTTCATTTTGAAGAGGTCCAAGGAGGTGCTCTGCTTGACATGTATGGGCAGTCTATTCCAGAGTATGGGGAGTCTCTGGGTCAGGAACCTATCCCTCCAGCATGTTTTGTTCATTGTGATGACAAGGTTTAGATCCCTGGAGAGTGTTGCTCTGAGGGGTTGGGATTTCTTTAAGTGGAGCATGTCCAACAGCTCAGGGCTTGACATGGCCTTGTAAGTTAAGCAGAGATCGCCTCTCAGTAGACGATATGCCACAGAGTATAGCTGGAGTTTTTTTAGACGGTCAGCATATGGCATCTGCTTTAGGCTTGTGATTCTTTTAGTGAGGTATTTCTGCGGCCTTTCCAGCTGTTGCAGATGTCTTGTGAGGTACATACCAAACAGGGCATTGTACTCTATAATGGGTCTAATGAGGGATGACTACAGTAGGACAATGACCTCCTTTTTTCAGGATGAAAAGCCCTTAGTGATGAGGTGTGCCACATAGAAGGATTTCCTGACTGTTGTGGTGATGTGGTTATCGAAGGTGAGACCACTGTCCACCTGTGTCCCTAAGTCTCTCATCACACTTTTGGTGTTTAGTGTACTGCCACCTATGTGGAATTCATGGGTACATGTTTTTTCCCAAAGGGGATAACTATACATTTCTTGGCATTAAGCTTGAGCCCATGGCTCTGGCACCAAGCATCTGCTTCTGTAAGGCCCTTTTGTAGAATATCCACATCATTTGGGGATTCAATAATGGCTCCCAGTTTTCATTCATCTGCGAACTTTGTTAGCCAGAGTCTCTTAGTGTTGGCCTGCACTTCAGAGAAGTAGATACCAAACAAGAGCGGTCCCAGGACTGAACCCTGAGGTATTCCACTTGTCTGGAGCTGGATTTGGAGTCGGCTACTTTTACAGTCTGGGTTCTGTCAGTAAGCCAGTTGACAACCCATCGAGTGACATAGGGATTTATGCCTATTTATGTGTATTTATTTATCCCTAGTTATGTGTTTTTAAGTGTGAAGTGATAGGGTACATGGCCTTTTGGCCCAGTTATCTATAAATAAGTGTGAAATGATGGGGTACAGTGCCTTTTGGCCCAGTTATGTGTTTTTAAGTGTGAAGTGATGGGGTACAGAGCCTTTTGGCCCAGTTATGTGTTTTTAAGTGTGAAGTGATGGGATACAGGGCCTTTTGGCCTGGTTATACTTCTGCTACTTCCTACCAAGCTTAGTCAATTTTGTGTGACAAATGACATTGATCTGGTCTTTCTCAGATTAACCTGCTGCCCCAGATAACTCAAACACTGACATAGCTGTATGTAATCCTTTAGTATCATTTATGTTGATATCTGATGGTGAGCAATTTAATACTTAAGAAGAGATTAAGTTAGGGAATTAATATGAAACTGAATAGTAAGGGGGTGTCAAGGACAAAGCCTTGTGGGACCCTATATTTTGTTGGTTGTAATTGTACTTGGTAGTTGTCAGTGGTAACCTGGAGGGTTTTGTGATATAGATAATTTGGGAACAAAATTATCACCATTATATATAAATTGTCATTTAATGTAACAGACACCCATGGTTACTCAAGTCATAGACCTTTGATAGGTCTACAAATATTGCAGTTCTCACCAAATGTTACTGCTTGCAATATTTTACTGGTAAATAATAACAGAGCAGTTGTGGTTTTGTGACCTTCCCAAGAAACATAATTCTGGTTGCTAACCATTCTGTAGGCTTCAGTATGACCTTTCAGTTGCGTAAGCCAGCGGCATTTCAAGAATGTGAGCATTTTGTTAATGAAGTGAGATAATTCTGTAGGATGCTACACTAGATTCAGATCCTTGTTTAGTGATGAGTGCCATTTCAAAGTTCAGGAAATATCAAATTGTGGGAGAGGTATTGAATAAAATCCATTGGGAGTTCAGAAATGAAAGCATTGCATGACTTGAGGAAGCTTGGACAGAGGCCATTTGAGCTAGCCTGACCAATGTTTGGGATTTCTCTCATTAATTGATTTATATGATATCAAAATTTTGCTCCACTGAAGTTCAGTGGTGAAGACAAATGTAGTTTCTGCTGATGAGTCATGAGTTTAAATAGTGTTGCAAGCATGAGCTAAACTGCTCTGTGAAACATTTTGCAAACACTTTTGCAAGCCTTTGATGTTCAGAGGCATGCTCAACATTAACATCCAGGGTAGTGCTATGACTGTGTAAATCATCCTGGTAAACTGCAAATTTCTTTCCAGAATTTTAGCTGTTTCCAGCTAGGGCTGATTGTCAAAGGAAGGTTGCCTTAGCTTTATTAGTCAGCCTTTTGCAACGAACTGGATTACGTTATAAATTCAGAGTAGATATTGCTACATTTGCATACCAGGTTCCTTAGAAACAGCAAGGGTTTGTTTAAATTTTGATGTAATTCATGGGCTTACCTTCCTTTAACGTTTTTGATATCACAGAGATAGCACTTTTCCTGTAAGTAATGCATAATATTGTGAAGGCAGTGTATGGTTTTCTCATAGCCTCACTGCCTGGGTTACATCAGACCAGTCATTATGTGCTCCAGAGCTGTCTTTGCCTCTGTGTGATCATTTTAGTTTGAATACATAAATATCTTTGCTGAGAATGTAGATGTGACATTCCGAGGTCAATGAAAATTTAGGATTGAATTACTGGGAGACTGATTCAGAAACAGTTGATCCGCTGTGGTGACCCCTAACCGGGAAAAGCTGAAAGAAGAAGAAGATTAATAAATTAAGTATTGGAAGATTAATAACATGCTTCGACCCACATAGGTAAGCATTGCTGAAATGTCTTCAAAGTCGTTTTCTTTGTCTCATAGCCATCTCATGATGCTGACATGCCATGCAGCTTCATACCACATTGGTTCGTATATAAATGCTATTGAGTGCAGTGTGCCAATGGCTGCTGTTTAGTGTTGTACATAATGACTTTCATGCACACTGCACTCAATAGCATTTATATAGATTGAGAACAGTTGCAGGTGTAAAAAAATGGTTTTCAATTTTACATATAGTAGATGAATAAATTAAGCGCTGGGGTGCCTTCTGTGCGGAGTCTCCATGTCCTCCATGTGGTTGCGTGGGTTTCCTCCGGGTGCTCCGGTTTCCTCCCACATCCCAAAGACATGCTGTAGGTGGATTGGACACTCTAAATTGGCCCTAGGTGTGAGTGTGTGCATGTGTGTGTGCCTTCTGTGGAAGGTTGGGCTCCAGGCTAGCAACTCAACACCGTAAAACTCCACTGCCAATCATGAGCGGACAGTTGATCCGCTGTGGTGACCCCTAACCGGGAAAAGCTGAAAGAAGAAGAAGATTAATAAATTAAGTATTGGAAGATTAATAACATGCTTCGACCCACATAGGTAAGCATTGCTGAAATGTCTTCAAAGTCGTTTTCTTTGTCTCATAGCCATCTCATGATGCTGACATGCCATGCAGCTTCATACCACATTGGTTCGTACATTTAATTGTTTTCAGCATGGATTAAGCTAGTGCTGTGATTCACAAGAAGAGAAAAACAGATTTCTTGTAGCCCAGCTACAGAAAGGCTTTACTGCAAGTTGTTGGCTTTCAGCCTTTGCAGTTTGCCAGTTTTATTTATTACTTCCACATAGCTGAAATTCCCCACCGCTACGAGCCATGACTAGACTGTTGCATCATATCTGTGCTAAGATCATGGTTTATCTATTTTACTTCAGTAGAGATTTCTACAGTTTATTTTAAATTTTCGATAAGAGAAAGAGAAAAAACTGCTGCAGGAAAATGGTTTGTGGAGCTGGCAGAAAAGCTGATTATTAATAATAGGACCTTAAATTCATTTTTAAAGTTCTGAATGCAGAAAAAGAAAAAGAAAAAGGAGTTTGGATTTATTATGGCTTCTTTGTCATTAGGCATAATGCTCACATTTTTCATATTCAAGTGAAAAAAAAGAAAGAAAAATTAAAACTGAAAAGGTGAAGGACAAATGCTGATATAGTGACAGTCCATTGAAAGGTGAACTAACTGAAGCTCTTTTAACACCTGAGGCAAAGAGGTAATTCACCTCAGTGGCAGGTAGTGAAAACTGGTCGGTTCTGCAAGGTTGTGGCCTCTTGTGCTGTAACTTCTAAAATTTTGGGTCACTGCTAAAGAAGTATTCATTTTAGGGTGTTGCAAGAAGAACTGATGTCAGAGAGTTCATAGTTTTGACAGCAGCTGACAATGGAAGACTGAAGAGAATGCCTCTCCATCTTCAGCCAGTCTAAAATTTTCCCCTCAGATCTTCTTTAAACCAGCCTTTTTTACACTTAGGCCAGAATCATATTATAAACAGCTACAGTCAGGACCCTTCAGGCTTCCCCTTAAAGGAATATTCTACATCCAATTAAGCAGAATGTGCCTTTGCTGTGGACGTCTTTCCTTTTCATTCCAGAGGAATTTAATAAACTTCTGAATTTTCTTTTAGCATTGAAGATCATTAAGTAAAAGAGCACAGTACTGGCCGACAGTCATATCTCTATATGACTCTTCCCAGCTATATTATACAAGTAAGTTTCCAAATTGGGTCTCCCTTTTAGAAGGTTGAAATATTTGTAAAAGCTATTCACGTTTCATATTTTGCATGTGCAACTTGGACAACTAAGGTTATGTGTGATATTATCTGCGCATACACTTTTTCCCTATTTTGTAACACCCCCAGAAAGCAGAATAAAATATCTGCAGACTCAAGATAATTTCCTTGGATACTGTGGGAAAGAAAGTTGTGCTGCAGCTTTGTTTATCAGCCTGGCTTTTCTATATGCCCAGATTCTAACCTGTTTCAGGTTCACTTTACTAACAGCACTAGACAGTGAGTGGTTTGACGGAAACCATCTAAGAATATGGCTGGAGATTTAAAATGCCTGTTAGGTTATTGGTGCAATAGCATCTCATTCTGTGCGTGTACGTGTACATGTGTGTGTGTGTACGTGTGTGTGTGTGTGTGTGTGTGTGTGTGTGTGTGTGTGTGTGTGTGTGTGTGTGTGTGTGTGTGTGTGTGTGTGTGTGTGTGTGTGTAGTAATAGTTTTATGTAGTGCAGAACTTGTAGGTGCACTCACTGTTTGGCCCAGGTAATGCCAAACAGTGAGTGCATCTAGTAGTTCTACACTTCATAAAGTGCAATGTCAGGAGGGTAAATATTTGAAAAAGTACTTCTTTAGGTGATTCAATTTTTGCTGAAGCAAGATATTTTGGATTATTTTAGCTGAAAAGAGGTGCCTACTAGCCATTACCCAGAGTCTCCGATGCAGATAGGTTACTGATATGGTAGACAGGATATTGTTCTGTGCAGCTGTCTCAGTGGCTGGAGCTTTAAGAATTGGAGTCAGGGATTTATATTCTTAACACTAGTGTCATGACTCTTTCCATGTGACCATCATGCTTCTTCAGTCAGTGACAGTGCATAGGTGGTACCAGAAATCAAGAAAGCAAGATTATCTTTCTATGTAGATTGGTAGTACAACCCTATCTGGAATACAGTTCTGGACTTTATCTTTCAAAGGCTGTTGATAAGGTAAAGGCAGTTCAAAGGACATAGCAAAAATTATGCATGATGTGAAAGAGAATCTGTATACGTAGAGGTTACTAGAGCCTGACACGTAATCTTGAAGAAAGAAGACTGAGAAATTGAATGATACAGAATTTTAAGTAGCTCTTGGGTATCTGTATAGTCCAAGTGGCCACCATCTTTAAGGAGACAGAGATATGTAATTATGATAGAGGTCTATGGTTGGCATACAGGGCATTGTCAGACCCCACTCTGATGGACCTCCTGCATATCCACAAAACAAACAGCACCAGAATTACTCATTCTAAAGACTTACCTCTTGCCTGTGGTATAAATAGGACCTGCTGGAGAGATAGGTATGTATCCCAGAGACTACACCATCTATGGAACAGGCTCCTCATCCATGTGAAGCAGAGTTCCTCCCAAGACTGTAAAAACTCCCTTATCAGCCTCAACAAAAAGTTGAGATCCTTCATGAAATCCTCTAAAGCTAGCTATGAAAACAGAATTGCAGCAGATAGTAAAGAAAAACAAGGACTTCTATATTTATGTAAAGAATCTCCATGGCAATACCCAGATTTGTTCTGAGCTACTGCACAATGATACCTCCTATACTGACCCAACAGATATTGCCAATATACTGGCCGACAGATTCAGTGCCAACTTTACCCCACCCCCAAAGGACCCATCACAATACCAGTAGATTGCCAGGAACCCAATATTACTGCTGCACAGGTTAAAACAGCACTGTCCAAGGCCAAGAATACTGCTTCTATGGGACCTGACAATATCTCTGACTGTGTTCTGCATGAACTACAGAGTGAACTGGCACCTCACCCGTGTGCCCTGTTCAATCACAGCCTCACCTCAGGCTTTGTCCCTACCAAATGGCACACTGCTGCAGTCATCCCGCTCCACAAAGGAGGAGTGACTACAGACCCTAGAAACTATCATCCCATTAGCCTGACGAGTCTGATAGGCAAAGCTATGGAATGGATCATCATGGACCTAATAAACAAGGATATAGGGAATCTCCAAACTCTGGATCACACACAGTTTGGTTTTGTGAATAGTAGATCATGCCTGCTCAACTTGGTCGACTTCTTTGAGTGAGTCACCAGAGCTGTGAATGAAGGCAAGATTGTTAATACAGCCTACCTTGATCTGGTCAAGGCCTTTGATACCATTCCTCACCCAGGAATCACAGAAAAACTCACTAAGCTAGGCATCAACCCCTATATCACTAGGTGGGTTGTAAACTGGCTCACAGATAGAACCCACAGTGTGAAAGTAGCCAACTCCAAGTCAGACTGCTGACTAATCACAAGTGAAGTCCCACAGGGTTCAGTCCTGGGTCCTCTCCTGTTTGGTATCTACTTCTCTGATGTCCAGGCCAACACGAAGGGACTCTGGCTGACAAAGTTCGCAGTCAATTGCAAGTTGGGAGTTATTATTAACACCCCAAGTGATATTGAAATCCTACAGAATGGCCTTACTGAGACCAACGACTGGTGTCAGAACCATGGCCTTAAGCTCAATGCCAAAAAATGTGTCATCATCCCCTTTGGGAAAAACACGGTTCCCATGAATTGCCACATCGATGGTAGTCCACTGAACACAGAAGGCGTTATAGGAAATCTGGGAACACAGGTTGACTGCAACCTCTCTTTTGATCACCACATTGCCACTGTGATCAAGAAGTCCTTCTATGTGGCACATCTCATTACTAAGGGTTTTGCCTCCAGGAAGAAAGAGGTCATTGCCTCCCTCTACTCCTCCCTCGTTAGGCCAGTCATCGAGTACAGTGCCCCATTTGGCATGTACCTCACTAGACACCTGCAACAACTGGAGAATCCACAAAAGTACCTCACAAAGAGGATCCTAGGCCTTAAACACTTCTCCTATATGGACAGGCTCAAAATATTGTAACTATTCCCTGTCTCATATCATCTACTTAGAGGCGATCTCTGCTTGACTTACAAAGCTATGTCTGACCTAGCTCTGTTAGAGATGCTACATCTTAAGAAATCCCAATCCCTCTGCACTACATGCTCCAGAGACCTCAACCTCATTACCACAATCAACAGAATGTACTGGAAGGACAGGTTCATAACCCAGAGACTTCCCATGCTATGGAATAGATGTCCCATACATGTCAAGCAGAGCACCTCGCAGACCCTCTTCAAGAAAAATCTTGATGAGTGGATGGGGAATAGAAAATTCACACCGGGGATAACTCCAGTGGCTCTGCTCGACAGAGGCACTGGGAACTAAGGTCGCGTGGCATGATGCCAGGTTAATCCTTTGGCTAGGCTTGTAAGGGTCCCAGAGCCATTAGCCTAGTACACACCTATGAATCCAATTCAAGTGCAGTTTGGACAATTGGATGGGAAACCGGAAATTCATCCCTGGTTTGGCACCCATATCTCTAATGGACACAGGTAACCTGTAAATGGTTCATCTCCCAGGCTCATGCTTACACATATCAAGGGTATTAGAACTTGTCAGAGATTTGGGATGCATGTCTATGCTTAAAAAGGGCCTTGTGGTCATTAACCTAGTAAACACCTATGAACCTATGAAGGGACCTACAATCAAACACCAACAGTCCCCTGTCACCATTCAGTCAGATACCAGTGGCTGAAGGGGATCTGCCACTTGTGGGGCCTCAGGATGTGGCCCCAGCCTGCCTGTAACACCATAGGGTGTCCCACCCAGAGAAAGGCCAAGCTGTCTGAGCCTGCACCTGTCCCCAGACCAAGCACATTCCTTTGCAATTTTAGTTTTCTAAGTCTTCCTTTCTGCCACAAGAAGATGGCTCCCCCCCCCTCACCCATGCACATCTGCCAACTTTGCAATTCCTTCTTTAAGGTTTCCTATAAACAAATTTGTTCCTGAATGTGACAAGTGAACTCCTGTACAGATCTGTTGAAATGATTAATATGGTGCAGTATGCAACCCCCTAGTTCTCTTTCCTGTTGTCTAATGAATCTGTTGGTCAACTTCCTATCCCTTTTCACTGCTCTGACATTATTTACTCCTTGCTAGACTGGTCTTGGAAGTATATCTGGCAACACATGCTTAATGTTCAGCCAAATCTGTCTGATCTGCCTTGACCATTGACAAATTTTATTTTTGAGGTGCATCAATGGGCTGCTTGTCTCATCATTCCACCTATATGTAATACAATTAAACTCTTCTCAGGTAGTGACACAAAATACTATGTTAAAGCTGCCAACAGGTGCCTCCACTGCATTCCTCTCCTTTCCAACCAACAAACCCGCATTTCTTTCTGTTTGAAATCCAAGTTCCACTCAAATTCACCTAATTCTTTTGCCACACGGTACACAAAAGAATGCCCCAGAATCCACACCTCGTGTCAGCTGCTTTATGATACCGGCAAAAGAGAATGCTGATTAATCATCATGATCTGACATATCTTCTGTAAGCTTGTGATCTCCAACCTAAGCACAGTACTTTAATTTCTGATGCCCCTTTGCATGGTTATATGATGCGGTTGCTATTCTAAAGGATCGAGCTGTTAACTTGCTAATGTCAAGTCCCGGCCTCACTATGGCTTTTACAGAGCTGTCCTGAACTGGTAACTAGATAAGGGAGCACAAGCTCTGTGACACATGAACAGTGTGTCACCACTCGGGTGCATCACGTATTATTTCTTAAATCATACAACTATATCCCCATCCTCTATCTTTTGAGGGCTGGAGATTTTGCTAAACTTCTTTTCCTAGCTGGTCTGTTTTACTCCTTCTAACATGAACCCCTACACTGTCAGCTCCTACCTTAATATCACCAAGCTTTAGAACCCATGGAGGGTTGTCAGTGTTGCTGCACTGCACTATCTCAGATATCTGGAACATGCCACAGAATTGTGCTGTTCAAAACAGCCACAGTTCATACTCCAAACTACATACCTCTCTCAGAACTCCCCATAGCTGTGCAAAATTACTCAGCCTGATGGGCTGATGCACATCTGCTCTCCTGACCTCCATTCTTACCCAGCACTGGACCATCTTTCCATGGTGTCCTGCCACCCTCGTACCCTTTGGTACCAGCTAATTGGTGCCATGTGTGCACCAGCACTGCACCTAGACATACTCAACTTTTTAAACTAAAAGTGTAACTTAATAATTGTGGTATAGGTACTGGTCATTTTACTTGCCACTCATCATCAGTCCTTGTTTTTATAAAATATACAATACATTTCTTATACCGCACTTGTGTACTTGGATGCAGTGCTTTCAGTATCATGCCTCATATCCATTTGTCATCAGGTCCCAAAGGTGTTGTGGAATTCTGTAGGGCTTTGGGCTTTGGGTTTGCTGCTGGCACCAATTGTCTGAGCCTGTTCCACTGAAAATGAGAAAGTGAGTCAGCAATAGCATTCTCCCTCATAGAATATGCTGTGCTCTGAATGTTATGTTGTACTGCCTACATTTCCATAGAAACTGCCTTTTTTGCTTTTTAAGCATTAGCTTGATTGCAACAATTATGTTAACCTCCATGTAAATGCTATTTCCTGTATTCTTTTATTATATTTTTACTTCTATGTGTATGTACAGTTTCCAATATTCATGTATTTTATATCTTAATGCCAAGTTGATGTAGAGTTTTTGGTTTTATTAATACATAACCCAGACTTGAGCCTGCCATTGGTCATTTATGATCAGTGTTCTACCTGGGTAAACAGATATAAACAAAATACAATAGAATAAATAAAAACCCTTTACCTGCCTTGTGTTGTTAGTCACCTCCTCATATGCTTACCTGGCTATCTGAGTACTCTCATATTATTCCCCAAAGCATACTGCGCATTTCCTGAAACTCTCACCCTGATGTGTACTGTGTACTGCTCCACCTAGATAGATGCAACACTGTACTCATTGCCATTCCTTAAATCAGATCTCTGCAAACCATTTTGCATTCAAATACCTCCCAAAAACTGATGCCACTTGTGGCTGTAAATCATTAAATTAGTAATTCTGCATTACAAATGGCATAATAATTCATGTTATCTTATTCTTAATGTAACACTATCTCTGTGCTAGTAATAAAGTACCTACTGTACTAACCCTCTGAAACTTGTTAAGTCTTCTTAGCTGCCATAGAACACTGAACCACCACTGTACTGGAGAGTGAAGCAACAGTCCCCTTGTCCCCACTACAGTTTGCTCCTTGAGCTGCATTATTATCAACCACTCAGGCTTAAAAACAGTTAAAGGTCTTCATTGTGAAACTCTGTGTATGGAGTAATGCTGGGTTATTGGGATAACAGTATTCAGTTTAACATTTCAAGGTACTGCAGCAAACCCTAAGTTAGACTTGTTGCTACTCTTTCAGTACATTACTACTAATCATGTGGCCACTGAGTAAACAGCAGATGTACCATACCCATATATGTGGTGTCTTGTGGTGCCCCCCCCCCCCGTACCAGAATATTCCCAAACCTGTGATATCTCTCTCACTTCTGGACCTTCATATTCATTTATTTATTACTTTCTCTTCCCAGCATGTATAGGCCCAGCAAAGCCATTTTCTTTCAGGATGTAGATCCAGTCCCAGCAGTAAATATGTCTGTGCCTGATTATTTAATTGCAGCTTATGACTAAGCCTAAACCCTGCCAAGCCTTTATCTTGTTAGTCAGTTTACCCCATAATCTGATCTTAATGCCCACCTACTAAAGCTGAGTGGTATAATGTAATGCTCTTGTATCACCTTTCTGCATGCAACGCAATAAAACGCGCGAATAATGCATGATGAGATGCACTTCAACATTTCAGTGTTTCAACCAGCAAACCCTCACCCCACTGATCACTGCTGGGCCTCAGCCATATAGCTGCAGCAGTCACCCCACCAAACTATATTACAAGAGCTACTTACTGCCTTTCAAGCCTTCCTTAATATCCATCTGCCTACTTTCTCTACCCTTGTTCGGGTCTGGTGCAATGTTATGAATCTAGCTGTCACCAACCATGGCAATACCTTCAGAGGCAATAAAACTGTTATTGAAACAGTCTCGTAATCTGAGATCCTACCAAGAAAATAAGGGCCATATGACTTGGGAAATAGGCGCTAGCAGTTTTAATTTATACTGCTACCATTACTGTACATGTTTTTTTAAGTTAACTATTCAAACTATAAGCAGAAATTAATTTTAAGTTTGCATTCCTTTCTGAAATTATCTATGGTATATTACACTACTGTAAATTTCTACCTTCAGAAGTATAAAATGTATCCATGGTTTGCTGCAGCTTGCTAAAAAAAACAGGAATTATTATTATTATTATTATTATTTATACTATTACTATTACTTCAGATACCATTCCAAATGAGAGGTTGGTCTTCATGTACTGATTTGCAAAATCCGACCACTCCAAAGTACAGCTATGTTTGCCTGCTGCTCTGAAATGTCACTTATTTGCTTAAACTACTGTTGTATGGTGTCAGCTTTTGTTATTCACCCAGTTGCTAACAAAAGGTAGGTAGGTCATCAGAATGCATATAGACCAGAGCTGGATCCAGGACTAGGCAACCAAAGCAGTCACCTAGGACCCACTGGCTTGGGGGCCCACCAGCCAGGGAGGGGGGCCCTCTGACTTGGGGGCTGCCAAAAACTTACATTTCTTCTTTAAGAATGCACTCTGCATGCATTACATTTCTTCTTTATGGATGTACAAAAAGTGTGCCCTTAGTAGCATCTGTGCATACCTCACTGGAATTGAGCACATGATTTTTTGAAACGAGCAGCAAAGAGGGGAACGGAATGAGCAGCATGTCCACACGAACATTTTGGAGTACTGAAGCAAACAGTGTGAGTGTGTGTGTGTGTGTGTGTGTGTGTGTGTGTGTGTGTGTGTGTGTGTGAGTGTGTGTGTGTGTGTAATTCCCTAGTTAGGGGGTGGCAGGTTAATTTACCAAGCTCAGTCTAAAACCTTGTACCTTACTTACAGGAGACACAAGCCTGAATCCTCTACACCAACTGTCAGACTATTAGTTTCAGTGCATTTAAAGGAATTGTGATGTGAGTTTCAGTACATTTTCAAGTAATTGTGAGCTTCAGTACATTTTCAAAGAAGTGTGAGCTTCAAGGGAATAAAAGTTTACTGCTGCTCATGCCAATTCTGTTTTCAACATGCAACTGTTTTGTTTGGCAAATGGTCATTACTGTTTTTGCTATAGAATTTGAAAACAGTGTTAGAAGTGCAACATGTAGCATGCTTACTTTTGATGCAGAAGTCTGTAGGTTCTACTCCCACACCATATAGATACTGTATTGAACTTTAAGGGAAGGGTAGGGTAGGGTAGGGTAGGGCAGGGCAGGGCAGGGCAGGGCAGGGCAGGGTGGGGTGCTGTAGTCCTGAGTGTGTCCTCCTTTGCATGAGCTACCTTGTAACTATGAACCTGTTGTCAGTTTGCCATCAATTCCCTATTGCAATATTAATAGCTTACCATTTTTCAATGTAACATTGGATATTTATTGTTCAAGGGCAGCAGGTGCTGAATTTGTAGGTGAAACACTGAAATATAAAGTTGTCTGTTAGTAGCAACCTCTATGTTAGTTACAGATATCTTTAATGTGGAATTATTCAGGTGATTTTTACTTCTGCAGAGGTTGTGTATATTGACTGATATTGGTGGATTGTAATGACAGAAGTTTGAGGGGCCTTTTATGGTTGAAATGTTTTGAAATAAGCAGTTTTGGCATTATTGGTTCATACGTTTTGTTTCATTACTTTCTGGAAAAATGTTCAAAACTACAAATTTAAAACACGATCTAATAAGTGGTGCTGTATTATATACACAGAGTATAATTTAATACAATCAGAAAGATGAATCAAATAACACATGCATGTGTGCATGATCCTAATTGTGTGCAAGGGGCTTATGGTTTGAAAACAGCCCAAAGATAAACTTAATCCACCACTGTCCAGATGCATTTTCTTTGAATGTGGTTTTAAATGCTGTTTCAATGAATGTGAGTTTCAAGGGCACAGTAAAAAATTAAATTAAATCTATTTAAAAGAAGTAGACTATGGTAAGAGAGGGTGGCTGTGGGGGTGCAGCGGTTAGCATTGCCGCCTCACAGCAAGAGGTTCTCTGGTTCAATCCTCGGCTGGGGTGCCTTCAGTGCAGAGTCTGCATGTCCTCCTTGTGGTCACGTGGGTTTCTTCCAGGTGCTCTGGTTTCCTCCCACATCCCAAGGAAATGCTGTAGGTGGATTGGACACTCTAAATTGGTCCTAGGCGTGTGTGTGTGTGTGTGTGTGTGTGTGTGTGTGTGTGTGTGTGTGTGTGTGTGTGTGTGTGTGTGTGTGTGTGCCTTCTGTGGAAGGTTTGGTGCTGGGCTGGCAATTTGACACTGTAAAACTCCACTGCCAATCATTAGCAGACAAGTGATCCACTGTGGTGACCCCTAACCGGGAAAAGCCGAAAGAAGAAGAAGAAGACTGTGGTAAGAGAAAGTAGAGAGAGGAGGTAAAACACTAGGTAGAAACCAAGAAGGGGGGGTAGAAGCTAGAAGAGGAAGAGGTGAATAGATAGGAAAGGTGGAGAAAGAAGGATGAGGATAGGTGGAGAGGTAAGGTAGGGGAGAGAAGTTAGGTAGGAAGACAGAAAGGAGAGAAATAGGCCAGGGATAAGATATAATGTAAGTGTGTAAGAATATAAAGAAAACACTTGGATGGAGAGGAGGAGAAGTGGAAGATGGTAAGTAAGTGGATAGATTATAGAGGAAGTAGAGTGCTAAATAGAGGTATGAAGAGATTAGGCAGGTCCAATACATGGGCAGAGCCAATTGGTCGTTAGGAAAACTCTTAGTTATTTTTGAAGTGTGTTGGGTCAGTTAA
This sequence comes from Protopterus annectens, assembly GCF_019279795.1. Classification (NCBI taxonomy): domain Eukaryota; kingdom Metazoa; phylum Chordata; order Ceratodontiformes; family Protopteridae; genus Protopterus; species Protopterus annectens. Next base: position 616,963,793 of record NC_056729.1, on the reverse strand, counting down.
TATGCTCTGGGGGTAGAATTCCATAATTTGGAGAGGTAGTTGGAGAAAAGAGAGTCCCCAGTGGTCAAACCAAGTAATCCAATCACCAGCGTATGGATAGGAAAAACACCACAGAATGGCACGAAAAACAATTTATTCCAAGTTGAGCGCTTTCTTCCCTACTCGAGAGATTACTTCAGAACAATACATTAAAAGACACACACCCAGCCACTTATAAACCCACCCCAATTAAACAATTACACTCTAATTAAAACAATTTTTCACAATAAATATTACTTCAAAACAAAAATAACATAAATAAATGTTATCTAAAACTCATATCATACCAACTTTTAAAACAGTGAAAACATGATCATAGGTCAAATGCTTTCATAAAAACGGTACCTTAATCTTGAGAAAGAAAAAAAGGAACAAGTTCCACTGGTTATCCGAAAATGTTATACAGTCTTAAAATACTAGAGATGCTAATCATCTCGTTTATACCTGGATACTGACATGCATTTAAAACAAATGCCACCTCAGTTACAGTATATCTAAATGTATGTCCAATATTCTACCCTGGTCATCTTTTAATAGTTGTTGAATTACCAAAAGTTTTAACTGATGCCCATATCCCCCAAATGCTCTCCAATTCTAATCTTGAATTTCCTACAAGTTTTACCTATATAGAATATAGGGCAAGCCTGACACTTTGCCAAATAAATCACACTGCTACTGTTGCAGGTGCAATGTCCCTTGATGTGAATCACCTTACTATTTACATTAAAATTTCCCACTGTTTCAAGAATGTATGAACAATATACACATGCATTACATTTGTAATTCCCGACTCTCCTGTTGCATGTGTCACACTCAGTTTTTCTTTCTAAAATGTTCTTCAAAGACGTGTCTTTTCTAAATACAAATCTAGGAACTTTTCCCACTTTTTGTGCAATGTTTGCATAAAACTGCAAGATTTCCCAGTTGCTTTTAACAATGTCAAGGACTGCACCTACCACACCATTGTAAGTAATTATCAAACTCATACTAATGTTAGCTTTGTCGTCCAGTCCACCCAAGTGTCCATAAACTCCATTCCCCAAAATGGGCTTGTAAATGCCTTTGTCACGTTTACTTTTTACTTCGACACTGACATCACATAACAGACCATTTGGGTAACCTCTCTGTCTAAACATCTGTATAATAAATTCTAATTCACTTAAGAACTCTTCCTGTAAATGAACCATTCTGGCTGCCCGCACCATTTGTTCCTTAACTACAGACTTCTTTTGATGGTGCAGGTGCCAACTACTATAATCCACATATGAGTTGGAAAAGGTTGGTTTTCTGTAGATCCTAGTTACAAACCTTTTATTCACCTGATCCATCTACAAATCAACATCCAAATAGTTGATTCTAAGTCTATTATATTCATAAGTGAATTTCAAAAAATGCATTGTTTCATTGATAAACAACAAAAATTCTTTTAAACTAGCCTCAGCTCCCTTCCAAATCAGGAAGAGGTCATCCAAGAACCTAGTGTAATGCACAATTTGTGACATAAAGGGACTGTTCATCAGGTACTCGTGTTCCCAAAAGGACATGACCAAGTTAGCGAAAATGGGGCACAAGCTGCCCCATTGCCACACCCTTGATCTGTTTGTAATACTGTCCCTCAAAATAAATGTAGTCACTTTTTAGAACTACCTCCATTAGCACAATGAATTTATTCACTTCATCCTGATGAAAAATATGTGTCTTATTAAGCTGCTGTTCTAACCAATTTAACCCCTCATCATGAGGTATTACTGAAAAAAGGTTACATACATCAATTGTAACTATAATTAAATCAGGAGTAACCTCAATCCTGTTAAGCTTGTCCAAAAACTGCCAAGAATCCTTGCTAATATATGTAAACACCTCCAAACTTTTTTGCATGTTTTGGTCATGATCATAGGTCAAATGCTTTCATAAAAACAGCAGAGTCAGCCCATCATAACTGCATACATTCCAGAGTGCCTTTAATTGCCGCTAAGCACATTGCAATATGCTTAGCAGCAATTAAAGGTACTCTGGAATGTATGCAGCTATGATGGGCAGAGTCAGCCTCTGGGTGGTGTTGTAGTGGATATAATGAATTGAACTAGGGAATGCAGTATTTGTGAGCATGAGAAAGATGACCGACCACTGAGTTTGGTTATGAAAGACTGACGTACTCCACCAGTGCCATGGCCTACTCTTCATGTATAATGACCATATGGGGTCAATGGTGTATATCTGATGAAGAGATCTGGTAGTATGCTTAAGCAACTGATATGCAGTGATAGCTGGTCAGATGTCCTACACAGTCAGAAGTCAGTCCTTAAGAAAGTATCCAATGTGCCTTATTACAGAGGCTCAGAGTCACAGTTTATACTAACCCGAACTGCAGTGAAGTGCAGGGCACATGAAGACACAATTATAGTAAAGGGAGGTGAAGAAGTTCCATTTCACCTCACCTATGTCACAGGAGGTTGGAGCAAATAGATATACAGAAGTATACATGAAGGTAGACATTATCCTAAAGTAGAGCAGTTTAGAATGGAACAATGGGGAATAATAATGCACGGTTGTAATGGTGACTAATTCATGACTGTATAATTTTTTAAAATCAAGTATCATGTATGTAATTTAAACATTCCTGTCTTGCAGAGCAAGTTAAGTAATATTGTGTTTTCAGTCATAATCACTCAACTCCAGGATACTGAAGTGAAGACTATCCTCTGAATGAGGCTAAGTAACTTGGACAGTCTTTCCCCACAATTGCCCCTCCCCAGTTGAGAACCATCCATGGTCACAGTGGATGGGTGAAAAGGGAGAACAAAAGGTCAACACTGTGATACATCTAGCCACCACTGAAAACAAGATTTTGCTAATTTTCATGAGGGACAATGGAAATTCATATGTTGACTTCTCACCAAACACTGATCTGATAGGTTTGATTGTAGCATCCTCATATAAAACCTGACCATGGGGAAGTAAGGTAATGGTGGCTGCCATTTAGCTGACAAGACTCAAAATCACTCAATCCAAACTACTCGCAGGTATGGCAAGTTCCAGACCCAAAAAAACAAGGCAAATATGAAAAAGTAGGGCCAGCACCAAATGGAAGTTGCCAAATAAATATTAGTTTATTAAATGAACATTTTCAAGAAACTAAGGGTGTCAAACACCCCCAGTAATGCACAAAAGTGCTCCAAGAAAAGCAAACCAGTTTCGGCTGTACTAGCCTTCTTCAGTGCACAAACAAAATCAATAAGAAAAAAGTAACATCAGAGCGAACATCAGAGGTGGGAGGTTGGCATAATGGTTAAGGTGTTTACCTTACAAACATAAGGTGCAGGGTGTGATTCTCACATGGGGTAATTGGCTAGGCTTAAAATGGCTCACGAGAACAGTTAGCCTAGTACTAACCTATGAACCTATGAGCAGCAATATTTAAAGCATCTTAATTGAAGACCAATCAAGTCATTATATACTTAATAGATTCCTGTTAAAGACATATTTAAAGATGTTCATTCAAACCAGGGCTGAAAAGGCCACCCAATTTAATTATCCAATTTCTTTCCTAATAATTTAAAATTGAGTGCCAACCACTTTTAAGGGACCTATCTCCTTTAATTTTATCAATGTCCGTGAAATAAAAGAAAGCAGAAGGGTGCTTAAGTGTGTTTTATAAAGTGCACTGGTGAGTTTACGATTCCTTATATCACTCGTGTTCCAAAATCCTGATCCATAATGGTCTAGATGTCTGACCCACATAAAAAGCTGAGCAAGGACAAGAAGTAAGGTACACCACCCAATCTGAACCACAATTGGCCAGAAACTTTATGTCAAAAACTCAATCAGTGTTGGGGCTAGTAAATTCCTTAATTTTGAAAACTCTAGAACAATGTGTGCAATGACCACATGGGTATGTGCCAAACAATTTCCCCCCTAATAGGGTTTGTTGTACAGGTCCAGCTGAGACATGGAAAGAACATTTGTAATGGCTCAAAAGTGAGCCCGATGTTTTGCCATGTTGGAAGGAGAAAAAACATCTCTGACCCACCTTAGAGGCTGATTTCTGATCCGACAACAAAATATTCCAGTGTTTCTGGATGATGTTCATAAAAGCTTTAGTGTTGCGTCCATATGTAGTGACCATTCTGAAAACATCCTGATCCCCTGATGTTTTGTCCTTGTTTTTATATTGTAAGAGATCTTATCTAGCTTGTGTAGATGCCCAACTACTGGTCATGGCAATGTTACCCAATTTATACCCCGTTACGAAATCGGTTAACCAGGTCCAACTTGTATTTATGGAAGGTATTGTTATCATAACAAATGAGTTTAACTCTCAGAAATTGAGATTTAGGGATGTTATGTATCACACGTGGTGGATGGAGGCTGCTAGCATGGAGTAAGGAATTATACTGGGGATATTTTCTATAAACAATAAAGAGTATTATCTTTATTTCTTGTGATGGTCACACCCAAAAAGGGTCTTGTCCTGATTCTTGGCAATTGGTTCAATTACATTTGGTTTCTTTGATGCCTGGCTCAAAATACCAATCAGTATGTCTGGTGGAGGGACTACTGAAATACAGCAATAAACTTGCTCCAAACGGGACATTTTTTAGGGGGCACAAACGTCTTGTTCTGCTTCCGTGTGATTGTGTCAATTACATTTGATTTCTTCTATGCCTGCTTCAAAACCAGATGAATCTGTCTGGGGGAAGGGGTACTCAAGAGAAAGATGGGCCAGCCATGAAAGAGTCAAGGAATACATATTGGTTTTGGGTGGCAGCTTCAGTGGCCCGTCCCCCTTTTAAAAGGAAAAGTACAGAATGTCACAGGAGACATCCTCAAGGGGGTGTTCTATGGAAGCCTTCCCATTCATGAAAATCAGTAGACTCTGTCAAAGACTCCTGCAGGGAATCCAAGTGCTTTCTCTTGTGCAAATGCTTACAGTAACCCTCTGCAGTGGGATGGCTGGGGACAATTGTAAAGCTGATGGGGAGTCCACTATGCGGACTGCCTCTAGATCAGTAGACACTGAGGGGCTAGGTGTCCTTATGTGACAGAATGTGGAGGACAGGGACCCAAACAGCTATGTATGGGCAAGGTCAGATCTGATCAGGGTAGGTAAGCCTGTGTACACCAAGGAAGCAATCCAAGACCTCAAAAGCAGAAACTGTAACTAGTCTCAAAGACATACCAGTAGTTCCAAGGACTAAGACATGGGCTGGCTCTGATGACCAGTCCAATTCTGCTTAGAAGCAGATGCTGGTGCAGAGCTATGCATCACCAGTTCACTGAGGGGAAAGGGTTTGTAGCCAAGCTCAACCTCAGAGCACTGACATGAACAACCTCTGTTCAGAAGTGCACAGAGAACTGAGGATCTCATAAAATTGAATCAGAGACACTGAGTTGATGAGCTCCAAGCCTTTGTTTCTGAGACAGAAAATCCTCAGTGAAAAGCTTAGTTACAGGAGCCATGATTACAAGGCTCAAAAGTCAGTGAAGGAGCTGCAGTATAATGAGTTGATAGGCCAAGGCGAATCCAACTGGGGTCAGAGCTGGGAGAACCCCCCCTCCCCCTGCAGCTGGATATATGGTCCTGAGAAACTTCCCCCATCATTCTATCAATGTCTACTTCAGATTGAATTCACAAGGACTGCACAATTGAAATGGGAGATGCTGTGAAAAGGGTCTTGATGTCTTATTGAAGGATCTTTCTCGAAGGGAAGTTGATTGGAGCCTAAGAGATATTGGTTACAGTGAGAAATGCCACAGTGGGAGTGTGAGAGTGTGACATCCGATTATAACAGACTACAGAGCTGGAGCAGGGTCCCGCAGTTTATGTAACTTCAGAGCATGATCTGAGGGAACCAACTGATACAGAGATTAAGAACAACTTAACCCGTACTGGCAAGGAAAAGCCCCTTAAGAAGACCAGCTTGTTTCTTCTCTTTGTTAAAGCCCTAGTACCACAAGCAGTGCAAACTGAGTACTCCCCATCTAAATGGGAGCTCCCTATACAATACATGCATTTAATATGAGTATCCTAACTTGGCATTTTGTGATTACAATCCACACACTTCTTAAAACCAGAAGGTTTCTCTACCAGAAAGATAAACACTTCACTAACATCTATAAAAACAAATACAAGAAAAAGGGTCATCAACAACAGCAAGTTTTCTACAAGTATGGTTAGAAGGAACCTACTGCAGTGTTCATAGGTTTATAGGTTCATAGGTTGGTACTAGGCTATCAGCCCTAGGGCCTATACAAGCCTAGCCATAACAATTCCCTGACTATTTCTTCCCACACTATTTACTTCCCTGGACCCCTGTCTAGCAGGGTGACTGACATGATCCCTGGGGTGAATGTCCTTTCTCCCATCCAGTCATCAAGGTTCCTTTTGAAGACGGCCAAAGAGGTGCTCTGCTTGACATGTATGGGCAGTCTATTCTAGAGTCTGGGGAGTCTCTGGGTCAGGAACTTATCCCTCCAGCATGTTTTCTATATTGTGATGACAAGGTTTAGATCCCTGGAGCGTGTGGCTCTGAGGGATTGGGATTTCTTTAAGTTTAGAATGTCCAACAGCTCTGGGTTTGACATGACCTTGTATGTTAAGCAGAGATATCCTCGGAGTAGACGATATGCAACAGAGTATAGCTGGAGTTTTTTAAGGTGGTCAGCATACGGCATCTGCTTTAGGCCTGTGATTCTTTTAGTGAGGTATTTCTGCGGCCTTTCCAGCTGTTGCAGTTGAGAGGTACATACCAAATGGGGCGTTGTATTCTATAATGGGTCTAATGAGGGATGAGTACAGTGGGACAATGACCTCCTTTTTTCTGGATGAAAAGCCCTTAGTGATGAGGTGTGACGCATAGAAGGATTTCCTGGCTGTTGTGGCGATGTGGTTATTGAAGCTGAGACCACTGTCCACCTGTGTCCCGAAGTCTCTTATCATACTTTAGGTGTTTAGTGTACTGGCACCTATGTGGTAATTCATGGGTACATGTTTTTTTCACCAAAGGGGATAACTATACATTTCTTGGCATTGAGCTTAAGCCCATGGCTCTGGCACCAAGCATCTGTTTCTATAAGGCCCTTTTGTAGAGTATCGACATCATGTGGGGATTCAATAATGGCTTCCAGTTTGCAGTCATCTGCGAACTTTGTTAGCCAGAGTCCCGTAGTGTTGGCCTGTACTTCAGAGAAGTAGATGTCAAACAAGAGAGGTCCCAGGACTGAACCCTGAGGTATTTCACTTGTCACTTGTCTGGAGCTGGATTTGGAGTCACTACTTTTACAGTGTGGGTTCTGTCAGTAAGCCAGTTGGCAACCCATCGAGTGACATAGGGATTAATGCCCAGCTTAGTAAGTTTATCTATGATTCCAGAGTGAGGGATGGTGTCAAAGGCCTTGGCGAGGTCCAGATAAGCTGTGTGGACTGCCTTACCCTCATCCACGGCTCTGGAGACTGATTCGAGGAAGTCAATCAGGTTCAGGAGACAAGATCGGCCCTTCACGAACCCACACTGGGTGGGGTCCAGTGTTTTAAGGTTGCCAATGTCTGTGTTTATAAGTTCTATGATAATACATTCCCATGGCCTTGCAGATCAGGCTCGTCAGACTGATGGGGCGGTAGTTCCCGGGATCCAAGGTGGATCACCCCTTGTGGAGTGGGATAACTGTAGCTGTGCGCCACTCAGTGGGCATGAAGCATGAGATGAGGGTGTGATTAAAGATGATACTTAGGTGAGGTGTCAGTTCATTTTGTAGTTTATGCAGTACACAGCCTGGGATGTCATCTGGTCCCATGGATGCTGTATTCCTAGCTTTTGGAGAGTGCGTTTTTTACCTGTGTGGCCGTTATTACCGGAATCTGGCAATCTTCCGGTATTGAGATGGGCCATTTAGTGGGTGAGAGGGGGGTGAAGTTGGCACTGAATCGATCTGCCAGGATACTGGCAATATCCTTGGGATCAGTATATTTAATGCCATTCTGTTGTAGCACAGAGCAGATCTGAGCATTGCCATTTAGATTCTTGACATAGTTATAGAATGCCTTGTGGTTGTCTTTGGAATCTTTGGCAATTTTATTTTCGTAACTAGCTTTGGAGGATTTTATGAGGGATCTCAGCTTCTTACTGAGGCTGGTAAGGGAGTTTTTTGCATCCTGGGATTTTCATCTTTTCTGCAACAGTTTCTTCCTTTTGTTGTAAAGTTTGTTTATGGCAGGGGACCACCAGATTGGCTTCCTTTTTTGGAGGAGAGCATCTTGGTTCTCTTTGGGATGGCACGATTCATGCATGAGTGGATGTGCTCATACAGTGCCTTAGTGTAGGACTCAGCAGTCGAACTTTCAGTTCCCGTCTGCATGTTTGTCATGAAGTTTGTAACTTCTGACTTGAGTAGCATGAAGTTAGCTTTGGAGAAGATTTTTATGGAGGTTTCCTTACTGGGGGTGGGGGTGGGATGTGGATGTTAAGGATGATTAGCTTATGGTCTGACCTGACCAATGAGGGGGTGAACATAGGTGTGGAGCTTCGATTTCCCATGTTGGTAATGACCAGGTCTAGGATATTGGAGCCCCTGGTGGGACTATGGATTAGTTGATCCAGGGCATTGGAATTTATGAATTCCAAGAACTGTTGGGCAAAGGTGTTGGTACGTGAATAGTTTTCCCAGTTAATGGCAGGGTAGTTGAAATCACCCAGTATTAGGGTGTTTGGTTGCATATTAATATTTTCCAGTATGTTTAGAAATGTGTAGTGAGAATCTTGGGTCATGGTGGGGGATCTGTAGCTAGCTACAATTTGGATTGCAGTCTTACCTAGTGTTAGTTGCACCTGGAGAATTTCAGATGCATTGTGTTGGGCAACTAACCTGGTGGTGTGAATATCCTTGGTGAATATGGACACACCTCCACCTTTAGTGTTTCAATCCTGGTTTGGTGGCCGAACAGTGAGGTAAGAGTTGTAGCCTGGTATTGCAGGGGTGCTCTCTGGAGCCTTGAACCAGGTCTCAGTTACTGCACAGATATCGATGTTCTCCATTTTTAGGAGTGCCTAGAGAGAGTGCATTTTGAGGTTTAGACTTCTAGCATTGAGTAGCATTACCTTCAGATTTTGCATGCTTGTACCTGTTACAGTGGTGGTTTTGTCCTTTGAAATTTGCCTAAAAAAGGCACTATAGGGGTGGCAAGAGCCTTTGCCAGTAACCTGAATCCCAGGGGCGACAGGTGCAGACCATCTCTGGCAAAGCATTGTGGTCTGTCGATCATGTCATCCCAGGCAGACTGATACTGGATCCCCTTTGAATGACACCAGAAGCTTAGCCAATTGTTGAAGTCAATCATTTTGTCCTTATATTGTAGGATAATTCTGGATGAAGGCAGGATGCTACTCAGGGACAGGGTCATACCTGCTTGGGCCACATGAGCCGAGAGCTCTTCCATGACTCTTTTCATGTTGTCCAGGGAGGTACATCTCAAGTCATTCACTCCAACATGGACAATGACAGAGTCATATTTGTACTTGTTGTGGAGTGACTTGAGTGCATGAGTTATGTGGTGGATCCTGGCACCCGACAGGCAGCTCACTGTAATTTTTTCCTTGTTCAGCCTGGTGAGTGGGACATCAGTGTACCTGACTATAGAGTTACCTATGACTAAACTATTAGGTACGTTGTCTTGCCTTAGGGGCTGTTGCTGGGTGGCACACTGGTGTTGTGAGCTATGTGACACTTTGGTTGTGACTGGTGTTTGTTTGCATTTTAACTTCAGAGGTCCTTGTTGCTTGTGCGGGTTACAGTTAAGAGCCTCCACATATGTGGATTTAGTGTTGCTATGTGTGGGTGTTGGTGTGAGTTTAGAAGGGTTATGTGTTGCTTGAGGTGTATTGCAGGTGTTAACCTTCTCCTCTTGACTGTCTAGCACAATCTTGGGTGGAGAGAGCTTTGCTTCCAGTTTGGCTATGTAAGTGTATCTCTCACAGGCTGTAGTGTTGGGTGGTAAGAGGAGAGGGTTGTCTGTGTACATGAGGCAATTGCTGCATTGCCCCAGTATGCCCAGATTCACCAGGTGGACAGGAGAAATCAACGGAAGCTGACCCTTGGACATACCTGGTTTGGTGCTTTTTTTTAAATAGTACAGGAGCTGTTTTCCCTTACCTTAGCAAGGTACTTTGCAGTTATAGACTGTTTAGTGCCTATGATTAATTTCTCCTTATTAATAAGGAGAGGTGAGTGTTTGTATCAGTTTAAGGCTTCCTAGTGCTTTCCAGCAGGTATTAGAGCAAGTGCTAGTCACAGGGATGCTTAAAGTTAAGATGGAAAAAAATGGTTTATCCTAAACACTGCAGTGTGCACTAGAGAAGTTAGATGTGAAAGTAGGTAACTTAAGTTTTACCTGTCAAAAAAGTTAAGTTTTAGTGTAGAGTCACTATTTTTAAAACAGCAAGATAGATTGAAAGGGGGTGATCACTTTTGTATTCCGGTACTATGGAATACAGTAGAAGGGCCAATAAATTTGAATAGTTGAAGGGGGGTGATTTCACAAAATGATAATTTTGTGCTTACTCACACAAGCCAGTGAAAGCAGAGAGGAAATGAGATATATGGTTAAATTAACATAAGAGGCAGGCAACTAGAAAGACAGTGGTATTTAAGAACACAACAGTGACAGGGTGAGTGGGTGGGGAAAAATGTCTGCCTGACTCACAAGAGACAGAGCTGTGGGGTCTTTTGAAGTTTTAATATGCAGTTAAAAGCAGAACACAAGCAAAACACAAGGTAAAGAAAACAAATCACAGCACTCAAAATATAAAAAAGCAATAAACTAATACAAATTACAATAAATAAAAAGCAAACCAACCTTTCCCTCACAGCAAAGTGTAGCAGAGTCTGGGTGAGCCTTTCCAACAAAGATCAAACAGGAGTCAAAACACTATCAAGACAATTTATACACAAAAAAATGGAACATTCCCTCACTTGGGGTCTTCACTAGCTTTATGCACTAGTGAGGGCAACCAGGAAAAGACTAGAGTGCATGCAGATGATGACCTTCAATATGTCTGCAGTAGGTGATCACAAGGCATACACAGTTGCTCACCTGATCGACAGTGAAACAGGAATATATGACAGAGAAGTACCTACCCACTAATTCACAGCTGTTATCAAGCCAATTATACTACTGTACCCTGTTATGCAACATACTAACAAACACTGGAACAGCCAGGCAGGGAGGGGAAGGAATGTTGTTGTTGTCTTTCGGCTTTTCCCGGTTAAGGGTCGCTACAGCGGAACTCCAGTCCACTAATGATTGGCAGTAGATTTTCACGAACGCCGAGGTGCCAGCTCGACGTTCAACCTTCAACGAAGGCACACCCATTTACACATGTCTTTCGAATGCTCACCCAACCGTGGGGAGGACATGCAGACTCCACACAGAAGGCACTCCCCGCACTCCAGCCGAGAATCGAACGAGAGAACCTCTTGCTGTGAGGCAACAACGCTACCGCTGCACCACTGCGGAATCATAGGGAGGGGAAGGAATGAAGGAGTAAAATCTGCTACAGTCACTTGTGTTCTGTGAAGCACTGCACTTAATAGGGGGCATCTGAAGTTCCCTGGTGTAGACTGACTAAACAACTGGTTGGGACTTTGTGGTAGGGGGTGGTGCTGTTTTGAGAGAATTCTCCTTTTGAACTGAGGGAATGGACTCCACAATGAACTGTTATCACAATCACTTCGAGTGGGTTGCTGTGTGCAGGTAGTGAGCCAGGGAATACCAGCCACAGCACCGTGACAGCTGGCTACGTGATGGCCTTTTACTGGCCAGCTATGATCCAGGTGACACAGAACAAAGTGTTCCCTTGGCTGCAGGGGATGACGATCGGAAGGCATAAGGGGATAAATAGATTTGTAGGAGGTTACTAAGATATTGACCCTGAGGCCCTTATAAGTCTAGTCCATAGTTTAGCCCCTGTTTAATCAAGTCAGCACCCAAAGCCCCTGTCCAGCAGGGACATAGGTAGAATCCCAGGGGTATATTTTGTGTTTCACATCCAGTTATGCAAGTTGTGCTTAAAAAGGGATAATGAGGTACTCTTCTTGACATGCTGAGGGAGTCATTTCAACAGATGGGGGAGTCTCTGTGACACAAATCTGTCCCGCACTCAAGTCCTAATGATATCACAGACCCAGTTGAGGTCTGCCATATGGGTTGAAGCAGTCCCGTCAAGGTGGGGTCTGAAATTGCTTTGTATGCCAGACAGAGGTCACCTCTGAGGAGTCAGTATGATACTGAATAGAGTGACAGGGCTTTCAGCCTATCTGTGTAGGGTAGATGTTTGAGGCCCTGGATTCTCCTGGTAAGGAACCTCTGTGGTCGGTCCAGCTGCTGCATGTGCTTTGAGAGGTACATGCCAAAGGGGGCATTGTACTCAACAAATGGCCTTATAAGGGAAGAATACAGGGATGTTATACCCTCTTTGCCACTCGATGAGATACCCTTACTTATGAGGTGGGCTGTGTAGAAAGCTTTTCATACAATGGAAGCAGCATGCTGGTCATAAGTCAGGTTGCTATGACCCTGGGTGACCAAATGCATCACTACTGATTGTTTACTTTGGACGTTGTTATTAATGTGATAATATGTGTAGACGTCACTCTGCCCAACGGGGATGGTGATGCATTTTTGGCATTCAGTTTGAAGCCATGTTTCTGGCACCAGCCATTTGTTTGGGTGAGACCCTCTTGGAGGACATCCACATCACTTGGGAAATTGATGCATGCACCCAGCTGCAAACTTGATCAGCCATACCCCACTGGTTTTGGCATGTACCTTAGAGAAGTATATCCTGAATAGCAGAGGCCCCAAGACCAATCGCTGGGGTATGCCACTCATTACGGGTATACTGCTTGAGGTGGCTTCCCCTATTTTGATTAGGCAGGTTCTATCAGTGAGTGAGTTTGCCACCTAACATATAACATCTAACATATATATAACATATGTACAGTGGATGTAAAAAGTGTACACACCCCTGCTAAAATCCCAGGTTTTTTTGACATAAAAAAATGAGACCACAATAAATCATTTCAAAAGTTTTACCACTTTTAATGTGACCTATAATCTGTACAATTCAATTGACAAACAAACAAATCTGCTAGGGGAACACATCAAACAAATCTGTTAGGGGAAAAAATATAAAATATAAAAAATGTACAATAAGGTGGTTGCATAAGTGTGCATACCAATAAACTAATACTTTGTTGAAGAACCTTTTGATTTAATTACATCATTCAGTCTTTTTGGGTACACACCTGCTATCAATTAAAGAGAGTCTGATTAACACCAAATAAAGCTCAGCTGTCATAGTAGGATTTTCCTTACATTTACTGAGTTCCTGCTACATCAAAATCCATGGTTCACAGCGAGCTTACAAAGCATCCAAGGGATCTCATTGTTGAAAAGTATCAGGCAGGAGAAGAGTACAAATAAATTTCCACAGCATTGGATATACCATGGAAGACAGTGTAGACAGTCATCCAAAAATGAAGAAAATATGGGACAACAGTGACGTTGCAAAGAACTGGACATCCATCCAAAATTGATGAAAAGACAAGATGAAAACTGGACAGAGAGGCTGCCAAGAGACCTACAGCAACACTGAAGGAGCTGCAGGAATTTCTGGCAAGTACTGGTTGTGTACTATATGTGACAACAATCTCAATTTGGTCACAAGTGTAAAAGGTATGTTTGTTGTAAAAACAAGACTTTGTATCACCAAATGAACACCATCCACACGGTGAAGCATGGTGGTGGCAGTATCATGCTTTGGCCTTGCTTTTCTTCAGCTGGAACTGTGACTTTAGTCAAGGTGGAGGAAATTATAAACAGTTCTAAACACCAGTCACCTTTGGCCTAAAACCTTCAGGCATCTGCTATAAAGCTGAAGATGATGAGGGATTTCACCTTTCAACACTACAATGACCCCAAGCATACATTCAAATCAACAAAAGAATGGCTTCATCAGAAGAAAATTGAAGTTTTGGAATGACCCAGCCAGAGCCCAGATGTAAATCCAATAGAAAATCTGTGGGGTGACCTGAAGAGGGCTGTGCACAAGAGATGCCCTTGCAGTCTGACAGATTTGGAGCGCTTTTGCAAGGAAGAATGTGCAAATATTGCCAAGTCAAGATGTGCCATGCTGATAGACTCCTACTCAAGAAGACTGAATGCTGTAATGAAATCAAATGGTGCTTCAACAAAGTATTAGTTTGAGGGTGTGCACAGTTATGCAACCAGCTTATTGTACGTTTTTTATTTTTTTATATTTTTTTCCACAGATTTGTTTTTCAATTGAATTGTACAGGTTATAGGCCATATAAAAGGTGGGAAAAGTTTTGAAATGATTTATTGTGGTCTAATTTTTCATATTACAAAAACCTGGCATTTTAACAGGTGTGTGTACACTTTTTATATCCACTGTATATATATACATATATATATATATATATATATATAGATATAACATCTGGTAACATATGGATTGATGCCTAGTTGAGAGAGTTTATCTACTATGCCTGAGTGGAGAATAGTGTCGAAGGCTTTGGCCAGGTCAAGGTAGGCAGGGTGCACAGCCTTCCCCTCGTCTGTGGCTTTGGTGACTGTCTCAAAGAAGTCGACCACATCTAACAGACATTACCTCCCCTTGACAAAGCCAAACTGTCTGGAGTTGAGTGTTTGGAGGTTGCCAATGTTCCTGTTAATGAAGTCCATGATAGCCCATTCCATGGCCTTGCAGATCCAGCTAGTTAGGCTGATGGGTGTATAATATGAGGGATCGGTGGATGCTCCACCTTTGTATAAAGCGATGACAGTGGCTGTCCTCCACTCAGCTGGGACAAAGCCGGTACTAAGGCTTTGGTTGAATTGGGTGCGTAATGGTGCTGCATGTTCTTGCCTGAGTTGATGTATGATGCAGCCTGGGATGTTATCAGGTCCCATGGAGGCTGTATTTTTTGCCTTTGAGAGAGCAGGGATGAACTGTTCCCTAGAGATATGGGGTTGGGGGGCAGGTACTGGGGATGTCCTGATTTACTGATGGGGGGCAGAGGGGAGAAATTTTTGCTGAATCTGTCAGCTAGTAGATTGTTTATATCTACAGCATTTGTGGATGTGTTGTCCTTTGACCAACAGTTCTGAACAGATCTGGGTGCTTCCTTTGAGACTGTGGATTGTCTCTAGTAGATGTGGCCAATTTGTACTCAAAGTTGGCTTTAGAGGATTTCACTAGTGCTCTTAGTTACTTGTTCAAGCTAAGGAGAGATTGCTTCCAATTGGGCACCTGCTCCTTCTTGGTACTGGTCAACAATTTTTTTCCTTTTGCTATATAGTTTATTTATTGCTGATGTTCACCATACAGGTTTACTCTTCCACGGAGAGAATAATTTTGTCCTGTCAGGTATTCCTGATTCCATGCATGCTGCTATAGTACTTTGGTGTAGATTTGGACATTGGTGCCTGTTCCTACAGTGGTGTGAAGCTGTTTATAGCATTCCTCAGGAGGTTGTAATCAGCTTTGGGGAAGTTTTTTTTGTTTGACCGTAGCTGGGGGGAGGGGGTCAACAACAAAAAAATATACATATATATCAAAGGTTCAATTGTCACTGTACAAGACATAATACTTAAATGTTAGACTACAATACCAGAAATCATCTTTTTCAGGAATAGATTCAAGTAAGTGAAAGCCAGCTGAAGGATACATAAAGTAGAAGCTGTATATTCCTAGAGGAATAGGTTCATAGGTTCATAGGTTCATACTAGGCTATCTGCCCAAGGGCATTTATAAGCCTAGCCCAGAGTTTTGTGGCTTTCACCACCCCTTTAGTTTGGAGGATACTATGCCCATTATTTTGCTGTGCCTCTGTCAAGCAGTGACACTGAGATAATCCCTGGGGTATATCTGCGATCTCCCATCCATTGGTCAAGATTTCTCTTGAACAAAGCCAGCGAGGTGCTCTGCCTCACATGTACCGGGATTTTGTTCCACAGCATAGGGAGTCTCTGGGTGATGAATCTGTCCCTCCAGCACGTCCTATTAATAACCGTGTCAAGGTTTAAGTCTCCCGCCCTTGTAGTTCTGAGGGATCTAGATTTTTTGAGGTGAAGCATGTTCATCAATTCTGGGTTGGACATGGCCTTGTATGTCAGGCACAGGTCACCTCTGAGCAGACGGTAAGCGAATGAATAGAGCTGGAGTTCCTTCAGTCGGGCAGCATAGGACATATTTTTGAGACCCTTTATCCTTTTGGTGAGGAACTTTTGGGGCCTTTCCAGTTGCTGCAGGTGTCGTGTCAGATGCATTCCGAATGGGGCATTGTACTCAATCATTGGTCTGATGAGTGATGAGTACAGGGGGACGATGACCTCCCTTGATCTAGATGTGAATCCCTTCATGATCAGGTGGGCAATGTAGAAGGTCTTCCTAACTACTTTGGCAACGTGTTACTGTCAACCTGGGTCCCCAGATCCCTGATAACCTCTTCTGTGCTTAGTGGGTTGCCACCTATATGGTAGCTAGGGGTAACCTTGTTTTTCCCGAAGGGTATGACTATGCATTTTTTGGCGTTTAACTTTAGGCCATGGCTCTGGCACCAGTTATCCGTTTCTGTAAGACCCTTCTGAAGGATATCTGTGTCAGATGTGTTTTCAACTATGGCGCCCAGTTTGCAGTCATCTGCAAATTTTGTCAGCCATAATCCTCCTGTGTTTGCTTGTACTTCTGAAAAGTAGATGCCGAACAGGAGTGGGCCCAGGACTGAGCCCTGTGGGACACCACTTGTGACAGGCTTTGAGTCTGACATGGCGCCAGCAACTCTGACCCTGTGGGTTCTGTCACTTAGCCAATTTGCAACCCATCTTGTGACGTATGGGTTTACATTTAAGCTGATGAGTTTTTCAATGATACCTGAGTGGGGTATTGTGTCGAAAGCCTTTGCCAGGTCAAGGTAGGCTGTGTGGACTGCCTTTCCCTCATCAATGGCCTTGGTGACTGTTTCGAAAAAGTCAACCAAGTTTAAAAGGCATGATCTGCCTTTGACAAAGCCAAACTGGGTCGGATCCAAAGTCTGCAAGTCCCCTATGTCTTTATTTATGAGTTCCATTATGATCCTCTCCATAGCTTTGCAGATCAGGCTTGTCAAGCTGATGGGACGGTAATTTTCAGGGTCGGTGGAGGCACCGCCTTTGTGAAGTGGGACCACAGTTGCTGTACGCCACTCCTTAGGCACGTATCCTGAGGTGAGGCTAAGATTAAACAGCTGCCCTAACTGCGGGTTTAATTCCTCATTGAGTTCGTGGAGCACATAACCGGGGACACCATCTGGTCCCATGGATGCTGTGTTTTTTGCCTTGGAGAGAGCAGTTCTCACCTGAACGTTAGAGATGTTTGGGGGGCTACAATCCTCTGGTATAGATATCTCACCTTTTGGGGGGGGGGGTTTGCACTGAATCTGTAGGTTCAGTAATTTTTACATCATTTTGAACTAATTCTGAGCATATCTGGGAGTTTCCTCCCAGGTTTCTAACATAGCTAAAGAAGGCCTTATGATTGTCTTTTGAGTCCTTAGCGACTTTTCTCTCAAAATTTGCCTTGGATGATTTTATGAGAGATCTTAATTTTTTACTTATAATGATCAAAGGTGTTTTCCCTTTTAAGGATTTTGCTCTATCTTGTAGTAGCTTCCTCCTTTTGTTGTAGAGCTTGTTTATGGCTGGGGTCCACCAGACTGGATGCTTGCCTTTGGTACAAAGAGTCTTTGTTTTGTTTGGGATTGCCTGATCCATGCAGTCCTGTAGGTGCTGGTAGAAGGCATTTGTAAGTGATTCAGCGGCTTGAGTAATGGTTTCCGCAGGCTTGGGGGCCTTAAAAGAGACCACACCAGTCTTTAGAAGTGTGAAGTCAGCTTTTGAGAAGTTCTTCACTGTGGTCTTTTTTATCTCAGGTGGGGGAGGAATGTGGACTTCCAGTGAGATTAGTTTATGGTCTGATCTCACCAGTGAGGGGTATACTTCCGGTGTTGAACATTGTGACCCCATGTTCGTGATGATGAGATCTAGTATGTTTTCTCCTCTTGTGGGGATGGTGACTAGTTGTTCCATGGCATTTGACTTTATGAACTCTAGGAACCTTTGTGCTAGAGTGTTGGGGCTTGAGTAGAGATCCCAGTCTATATTCGGGTAGTTGAAGTCACCTAGTATGATGGTGTTTGGAGATACATTTATCCCCTCCAGTGTTTTCAGGAAAGCTATGTAAGGTTCCTGAGATTGAGAGGGTGGCCTGTAACATGCTACAAATTGCAGAGCAGTCTTGCCTATGGTTAATTGCACCTGGATGGTCTCCAATGCATCGTGTATTGCCACCAACCTTCAGGTGTGGGTGTCCTTGATGAATATAGACACCCCCCTCCTTTCTTGGTGTTGTCCATATTTTGGGGCCGGAACGCATGATATGAGGTAAAACCTGATAGTGCCGGTGTGCTCTCGGGAGCCTTGAACCAGGTTTCAGTCACAGCACAGACATCGATGTTCTCCATACTGAGAAGGGCCTCGAGTGCGTGCATCTTGTGGTTGAGACTTCTGGCATTGAGCAGCATTACCCTTAGTTTTTTTTTTCTTTTTTGTGTTCTAGGGTGGTAGGTTTAGAATTTGAGCCTTGCCTAAAAAAGGCACTATGGGGGTGGCAACAGCCTTTGCCAATATCCGGAAGCCCAGTGGTGACAGGTGCAAGCTGTCCCTTGCGAAGCAGCGTGGCTTGTCCAGCATGTCATCCCAGGCAGACAGACATTGGATCCCTTTTGAATGACACCAGAGTTTAAGCCAATTATTAAAGCTGATCATCTTGTCTCTGTATTGTGGCATCATTCTTGGTGAAGGTAGGATACTGCTCAAGGTCAGGGTCATACCTGCCTGGGCTACATAATCAGAGAGCTCCTCTATGTCTCTTTTCATGTAGTCCAAGGAGGTATGTCTCAGGTCGTTCACACCAGCGTGGACAATGACAGAGTCGTTTTTGATCAGAGCTTCTGAGTATGTCTTTGTGTATTTATGTGTATGATTTGAAGTTGTGATAGTACTATGTGAGACTGGGTTTGTGGTGTGTGTGGTTACCTTCTCCTCCTGTCTGGTCTTGCCAGTCCTATGTTGAGAGAGCTCAGCCTCCAGTTTGGCTATATAGTTGCATCTCTCGCATGTATTTGTGATTTGTGGGAGAAGGAGAGGGTTGTCCGTGTACATGAGACAATTGTAACATTGCCTCAATATTCCCAGATTCACCAGCTGAGCAGGAGAGGACACTAGCAACTGATCCCTCGACATGCTAGAAGGAATAGACAAAGACTTTAAAAAGACTCCGGGGGATGTGGGTGATCGAAAAGGGGTTTTTGGCTAGTGGGGTACTATGTATAATAAAAGTGCTAAATCAAAGTAAAAAAATACTTTAGGAGCAAGTGCTAGGCTATACAGATAGAGAATAGTCTACTTAAGAATCAGGTAGAGCTGAACTTTTTAGATATAGAATACATTGGTTTGATCAGCAGTACAGTTCAAGGAAGGCTGTTTTAAGGGAAAATTTGAAGAGTGGACTTTAGGTAGCCCGAATAGTTTACCCTTGATTAACCGCCGCTGCTCTTGTGTGCTCCTGTAGCAACTCCGCGCTAAAGCGTGCTTTATAGCAGGGGGCTGGAAAAGACAGGAAATTACCCAAAATGGCCAATAAACTACAAGTTACTGCCTTAAACCACTCCTCTGAGGACAAACAGGCAGCTCAGTACTCCCCACTCTCACTGGTGAGTAAAGAAACTTCCCCCTGACCAAACAAGGAAAATGGAGAAACACAGGAACCAAGACAAAGCCCAGGGATCAGCAAAATCTGATCTCTGGAACAAACTATTAGGAAAGTATGGAAAACAAGAGTATTTTTGTGTTTTTTTCAAGTTTTTTTTTTCAGATAGGCAGAAAATACAATAAATGCTGTGTTTTTCGACTAATTGCTATCAAAAGCTAGTACACTTGAGTGTATTAGCCTGTTGTTTAACTTTTAAGCAAAACTTAAACAAGGAAGTGCAACAAACAATTCAAGCTATTAAAAACAGTAAAAACAGGTAATAACTGAATAAAACAGGCAGAAATAGTCGTCGAAAGGCTTAAAAAGTCGAAAATGCAGAAAAAAATACTTAGAATCTGGAAAGTTTGTCTTTTCTGGTCTCTGCTGCTCGAGGAGATTCCTCAAAACTTCTAAATAATCTATAATGTAAATATATATATATATATATATATATATATATATATATATATATTAAAAAAACATGTTCATAAAAATGTTAAATATTTTCTCTCTGCCTTTTAATTAATACTGGCTTTAAACTAACTGTTAACATTTAAACCTGGTTCTGCCTCAGCATCTAACCTAATGATCCATTCAAATTCTCTCAATTCTAACATATTGTTAACATCCCTACCCCTCATACCTAAATTTACTTCACATATCACTCTAAATTTAAAAGTATGACCCTCATTTTCAACAATATGTTTACTAAGTGCATTAGTTATCAGTTAGTTTAAAGCCAATATTAATTAAAAGGCAGAGAGAAAATATTTAACATTTTTTATGAACTTTTTTTGAATATATATATATATATATATTTTTTTTTTAATTATATATTACATTATAGATTATTTAGAAGTTTTGAGGAATTTAAACATGAGTATTTATGGAACTATATGTAGAATGCATTAAGTGTTGTATTAGATTTCTAAAGAATTTTTATGCAAATAAGTAGTGTTTTAAATAAGTGTTTTAAATATGTAATTGGAAGATGTTTTTGTTAGGCTGGCTGAATCATGTGTTTTAATAGTTATCCTTATTTAAATGGTTTTAGAATTTATTCAATGTTATGTACTGATGAAGGGTGGTTAACCCGAAAGCTTTGTTTATTAAACCTTTTTTTGGTGCACAGAAGTGTTTTGGAATAACGGGCATATATGCCATGGCTCTTACACCAAAGCACACAAAACAGGAGAAACTTTACATTCGGGACACTACATAATTCAAACGCAAAGTCTGTAGTGCAAGCTGTGTAATATTGTAGTTGTAAAACTGTTACTTATGCAGAGTGTTACAAATATCCAGCACAAATGTTCCCAAAATGTCTTGACTTTCTGAGATACAGTTACTTGTGAGACACAAACCCTCAAGCAGGGCTAGTAGTACTCTACTATCTGCTTTCTGTCAGCTAATAGAACACTTGCGGCTTCGAGTCACCTAATGTAAAAATAAGTTGAAGTGGGGAAAGATGTTTGATTACTAAGTGGTTAGTAACTGTCTGTGCCAGTGAAACTTTGCATTTTAGAACGATCGTTGATTCCAATTACCATAACAATACACAATGAACGATCATCCTAAAAAAACAACTTTTAGCAGCAGGAGCAGTTAATAGTCACTTATTAATAAAACATCTGACCTAGGTATTAGTGATGTAAATGTGGCTACTTTACATATGTAAGGATCGTAAGTGGAAGGCAAGGATCAGATAGCAGGTGTTGAGCAGAGTTGCTTCTGCTGACCAACAGCTGCTGTGAGGCTCGTGTGAAGTCCGGCCAAAGTCTGAACTGGTGGTGGCTGACAGGGGGATGCTTGGCAGGCTCACAGTGGGATGTGGATGGAAAAAAAATAAAAATATGTACCCATTTTATTCATTTATACAAATAAATCTAAATACAGTACCTAAGAAATAACACTTGGGACAGGTCAGATTTTGCGTCTGACATGGACAAAGAAAGCATACCTCTGAACTTCTTACAGCAAGAAACTTTGGCAAAGCAACATATTTAAATTAAAGACTTTTTTTTAATAATGTTACTCTAACCAATTTAGTCCAGTGACAATGGTTCTACATAAGCATGCACTTATTGAATGGAGTTAGAAACACAAATGCGTGTCAGTATTGGATGGACTACAGATCTTTAGGCTTCCCCACTCATTTCCCTAAAAAGCACCAATAATAGGTAAAAGGACCAGAAAAAAGGCAAAATCATGGACATTCTGCAAAAGTCAAAACAGATAAAAAGTATGGCAAAAAAAAACACTTCAATGCAAACAGACGAACAGGATAAATTGAGCAAGCAGAGAAATGGCTCAATATACCGTCACTTGTACTCTTGTAGAAAATAATAAAAAACAAATTTACAAATAACCAACATAGCAAATATGAGAAAAATGAACAAATTCAACAGCGAAAATTAATTTACCTATGCTATGAAGATTAGAAGGAAGATGCAACAAGGAGGTAAATGCAGAAAAGATGTAAGTCCAACAGCAGTGATGTGGGAACACAAAGCTAAAGCACAGTTGTGATTAGGATCCAAAACACCATTGGAACCAAAGATTTACAGGATGTTTCCAAGCTATCTGACACTGTGGGTGGGAACTGGAATGACATGATCAAGTGGGCGTTCCTTTGTTTTGCTTTAGAGTGGACCCGAATTTTAAACTCTGGGATTGTCCCTTTAAGAAACACCAAATGCTGGTATCTTGTAATTAAAAAGGGAAGGGAATAAATATATTTACATAAATGCAATCAATAATAATATTTATTATTTGTTTACCAGGAAAGTCTGACTTGGAACAAACCAATTTTCAGCAGTGGCCTAGGGAGAAACACTCTAGATGCATGTCTTTGTAATGTGAGAGGAAACCAGAGCACCTAGAGAAAACCCATACAAACACAGGGAGGACATGCAGACTCCATACAGAAGGCACCTCAGCCAAGAATCAAACCAGAGAACCTGTTACTGTGAGGCAACAATGCAAACAACTGCACTAGCCAATATATGGGCTGGAGTTATAAAGAGGAATGAAAAACTGAAGTGACTGGAATCAGAAACAAAACAGTGAAGAAGACTACATAATGTGTTATAATTTATGAAAACTAAATTAGAGAAGATGTATTAACAATGATGTACTGTTTTATGAAAATTACTTCAGACAACATGGATAAATCACCCAGTTGCAATAAATAAATTACAGGGAATAAATGCAGACAACAGTACAATAAGAGGTAAATGGCCCAAGGCCCTACATCTCAAAGGTCCCTGATTTTGCAGAATACTCATGATTTTTTTATCTTACTTTTGACTTGTCCCTCATAACTTCTCAGGTAATCAGTGGTGATTACTGTTAAGTAAATAATGTGATAGTTTACTCTTGCATTGCTATTGTTTAGAAAATGCATGTCAATGCAAAACGTCTTATTTTAAGTGCATCACAGTGCTAAATAAAAACAAAATGCTTTATTTTTACAGCCTTTGTGACACAATTATTTAAGAATTTTGCTTTCTCAAGAATCCCTGAAAAATGGAGTTGAAAGGTTTGCCAAACAATGTGTTACTAATTAGTAGGTAATGAGGATTAAAATGTGAGGACAAGAGGATATGGTGGAGCAAAAATAAGTGTCCCACCGTACGTAGGAGGATATTACAAGGCAACACTACATTAGCTTTTGTCTCCTTCTGTGCTCTATCAATCATAGCAACAAACAGCACAAATTACATTTGTCAATTTGACAGATGAGAAGGGGTGGTGTTTAGAGGGAGGGCAGTTGAAATTAAGGACTACAACTCAGGGATAATAAAAGAATGAAAATTGGCCACTTTAGAAAGAAAAAGAAGTAACAGTCACTGAGAATACTGCCCTGTGTGATTATCCCTATTTGTCTCTTAAGTAGTCATTGAAAAGCAAGAAATGGTAATTAAACCTGACTGACTAAAAGAAAGTGTATATATATAGAAACATATGTAAAGTCAATGTCTCTTATGTTTACACTTGCCTTGCTATGCCTCTCAACTAACCAGATTTTTGCATCATATATCTGATCTGCTTCTCTTACAATTTGTGGTTTTCTGACAAATAACTGTGGACTGAAGTCACTATATGACATACATTTGAGTTTTAGACTTCATATCCTTCAGGAAATGCATGCCAACACAAATCCTGTTATTCTAACAATTTTCCTGAGTTTATAAGTCATGGACACATTACCGGTACAGACAGCAGGCAGAAACAATCTGTTTTTATTCTGCTGCTGTTTACTAGTCAGTACTGTCAGATTTGACTGCCTAGTCTGAGAAATGACCTTAAGAAGTTAAACAGGCAATGCTTAATATTTGTTAAGATCGCGTCTTGTGTTGTAGTAGCACTTAATTGAGTTGCCTTTCTCCATGTATTGGAGCATAATCACCTCACTATGCACTACATTAGAGATGGTGTTCATTTAGCAGAGAAGTTAACACTCAGGAGACTGCTCTGACATATAATGAGGCAATGATAGATAAATCCAGAGAAGGGAAACAAGAAGTTATAAATTGTTAGTTTGCCTAAACAGGCAATCTTTGTGAGATAGATGTTTTGGTTAACAGAAAATATGAATTGGTAATAATGTCTAGTCCATGATGATGAGAAAGGCAGGAAGAAAACAAGACAGAGGCTGAGAATGTATGAATATTGTATGCAGTTAATACACTACACGTTGTGGTTTAGCTAACTGTCAGAAAGGAGGAGTAAGAGAGAGAGAAAAGAAAATGGTGTTACGTCAGCCTAATGTTCTGATGAACAGCAGAACTGGATAAGTTTTGTTATACTGTTAAAACTGTATAAACATTAAGGCTTTACTG
This sequence comes from Protopterus annectens, assembly GCF_019279795.1. NCBI lineage: Eukaryota > Metazoa > Chordata > Ceratodontiformes > Protopteridae > Protopterus > Protopterus annectens. The sequence goes on along the minus strand of NC_056729.1, from coordinate 616,939,045 downwards.
AATGTTAAGTTTAGGATTACTACTGCTCTGATCAGAATGCTGTCTTACGTGAAAGTAACCGTTCTCTTATCATGAGCAAAACACAGGTGCTAAAACATAAACCCAAGTAATCTGAACAGTTACTGTTAATAGTATGAAATAGTCAGCAGTTTGAATTCAGATTAAATTCACCATAAATCATGCACTGTCAGAAAAAAAGGTTGCTCTTCACTCTTCAGTATAGCTTGTGCCCACTGTTAGTTGCTCAGAAAAAGGAAAAGTTAGGTACTGTAGTGTTTCATAGAACCAATATCCAGGTTCATACCATTGACTGTCAGACTAAGTTAATTCAATTGTTCAATCTTCATTGTTCTTTTTTTCCAAATGTATGCAGAAATGTCCATGGAAGAAACATAACTGTCATATCTGATACAGAATGACTGCATTTTAACTAATCTCCCTACATCTCTTGTTTTGAGATTTAGTCTCATTAAAAGTAAGAGTAGTCTCTCTGAATGTTATCTTCTCTGCTAAATGAGCACTAATGTAACATGTCATACTTTGATTTTTGTAGACAGATATGTGTGTGCATGTGTACACACACAAACACACGCGCGTGCACATACACACACACACACACACACACACACACACACACACACACACACACACACACACACACTACACGCACTACATCTGAGGTGTAGTCAAAGCTGCACTTTTTTTCCACATTCAATTTTTTTTTTTTTTTTGTCCAGTTGGAAATAAATGATATACTTCTCTTTCTAAGCACAAGTGAATACTTAAGCACTGTATTTAATATAATTAACTTAACTCCTGAAGAAAGGATCGTGCCAGCTCAAAAGCATGTGTAATTGCAAACATATATTGGTCCCACAAAAAGTATTATATTGCATTATGTGTTCTGGTGTCTTTGTGTTTTCTGTTAAATGGACCAACACAGTTTTTTTTTCTTGCAATGTACCTCTGTTGAAAATGGGTAATTATAGTTGTGACTGATGGTTTCTTGGAGTAACATTCTTTTATATCTCGATTTCTGAGTTGATAATGTTGTAGTTCATGTAATTGTTGGTAGCATTGTAAATCATATTTTACTGATTGGGTAATGGCATAACTCTCAACCTCTGGGCATTAAAAATCATAGCCGTGTCCTTTAAAAGTCACTTAGAAGGAGGGATACTTTAATTTTCAAAATAGATGATATTTGGTACTAGACCGTATCTAGTTAGTATAAGTAATAGTTTTATTGTAGTTTACTCACTGTGTCACTTTAAATATCATTATAAAGAAAAAAAAGTGAATTTTGAAACAGCAAGGGGAATCTTTAACAGTAAAACTCATAGCAGTTGAGAGGTGTGGGTGGTGGACAGAGGTAAACACATTTTCAAGATACAAATTCTTGTTTTATTGTCTGTAAATGATTCAAGAATAGCCTTTTTTTAAAACACCTTTATTAAATTATCACTTAAGACATAAGCAACATACATAAAATAGAAAACAACAAAAAAATAATATTATTCCATTTAAATACAATGAGGTTCTCTGGTTTGATTCTTGGCTAGGGTGCCTTCTGTGTGGTGTCTGCATGTCCTCTCTGTGGTCATGTGGGTTTCTTCCAGGCATTCCGGTTTCCTCCCACATTCCAAAGACATGCAGTACATGGATTGGATCTCTAGACTGGCCGTAGGTGTGAGTGTGTGTGCAAGTGAGTGGTACAGATGAACTACCATGGCAGGGCTAGCCACCCGGTGAAGTAAACCTTGGCTCGAGATGATTATAACTGCTGAAGTGACACCCTAACCCCATGTGCAAAATGGGATAAAGGGGTTGAGGATGGATGGATATAAAGTCAATATATTAACAGGAGCTTAGGGCCCATGATGTAATAGTATAAAGCCAAACACTGCATTGTGAGATACCTAGAGGTAGACTAAAAAAAATCAAGATGCTGGAACCCATGTGGAAACACTCTGGAATTACATAAAAATAGATATATAAAGTCAAAAAGTGGTGTTAAAATGTAGGAAACATCAAGACATGATGAAATAAACATTTGTTTTCAATCTGTGGGTGAGGTTCTCCTTTAATTAAGTACTTCTGATTTCCTCTTCTTAATGTTTTTAATGCAAGGGCACAGAGCAAATGTATGTTAATGTAAATCCACCTGTATATTATGGTTCCAAAAACCACAGCACGACCAGCATTTGGATAATTTTGAGGTCTGTATCTTATGGTTGCTTATCAAAGATCACATTTCTATTGTGGACTACAAAATGCTCATGCACTCTATCACTTTCAGGGCTGACTCAAAGTTAGTGGGACTCTCTTACCATGGACCTGTGTGTATCAGATATCCGGAAGGATGTCACAAAAAAGCATAAAAGACCTTTTTATGAACAGTATCAGTTCACCTAGTTGATGGATTTGCCACCTGTCTCTCTTTCTGCAGTTCTGTCCTGTGTGTGTGTGCATGGGGGAGCTTGAAAATGGTAAATGTGTTGATACTTTACAAGAAAAAATATTTTCTGACTTTTCTCTAAATGTCACAGAAATCGTTGATACTACATTTAAGTCATCTTAACATATAAACTATTATACATAATCAACATTTAAAGCTTAGCATTTTAATACCATGATGTGGATTATGCAAATATGTCAGAAGAGGTGACAACTGCCTTTAAACACCTGACTGATCTAATTGCTTTGTTTTGCTATGAAAGGGGAATATTAAGTTCTCTTCTTCCCTGCAATAAAGCACTGGAAAACATTTCCACAGTTTTCTGTCTCTTTTATAGCAGCTGTTGTACTCCTGACATTAGCAGAGCTAATTGCTCATCTAAGACTGACAGCAGTACCTGACAAGGTAAACTACATATTTATCTGTGGCTATGTTATGTCATGCAGGCAGAGATGAATTCCTCTGCAAAGTATGTGAGAAGTTAAACTTAAAAAAAAAAAAAAAAAGTAGACAGGCCTTCCCTTCGTTTGATTCCAAGGCAAGGAAATGAAAGTTTCTAAAAGTACAAGCAGGTTTCTGGTACCTACTAAATACTTGCCCAAAACAACAGTAACTAACAACACACCACTAAAACCTACCTAGGTGGGGAGTACACACCCACACCCCCCAACTATATATACCAACTCCAGGATTACACTACAGTGGAGAAATGGCATAATCCCCCCATTGGACAAGTATTCACTTGCCCTGTGCATTTCATGATTTTCATCTTGGCGTTGTGGTCACCGGTACATATATATATATATATATATATATATATATATATATATATATATATATATATCTACTGGATTACCGAAGTTAAAAAACCCTAAACATCATACAGCTGAAACCATAGGATCAATGGTTTGAAACTTCAAAACTAAAATAAAAAAAAATTAAAAACAAAAGTTTTTTTTTTTTACATTGTTGTAGAGGGGCAAGCCTTCCTGCATCCTCCCCAACACCCCCTGGTAATTAAATATACCAACTCTGAGATCACACTACATTGAGGAAAAAGGTACATTTCCTGTTCCGCACTCTACATCAATCTCCATTCAAAATGAAGTTTTGAAATTTTGGTAATCTGATAGGGACCCCTACAAAATATATATATATATATATATATATATATATATATATATATATATATATATATATAATATATTTTTTATAGGGTGGCACAGTGGTGCAGCAGTTTGTGTTGTTGCCTCACAGCAAGAGGTTCTCTGGTTTGATTCTCAGATAGGGTGCCTTCTATGCATGTCCTCCTTGCATTTGTGTGGGTTTTCTCTGGATGCTACAGTTTTCTCCCACATTACAAAGGCATGTGTCTGGAGCATTTCACTCTTTGCCTTCACTGAACACTGGCTCGTTTCAAGTCAGACTTTCCTGGTAAACAAATGTTAAATAAATATTATTGAAAAAACATGCAAAATTCACAACATCGAGACCACTTCATCAAAATGGCATATTATCGAACACCCAAAACAGTGCAATTTCACTCTGGGAAACAAAGCACTAGGCCATCATGGTGAACTTTGCCCTTTTCTCTGCTATAGTGCAATTTCAGAGTTGGTATGTTTAGTTAAGGGGGTGTGCGAGGCACAGCCCCCCTCAATGGGTGGGTTTCATTTGCTTTGGTTTGTTTTTTCTGTGTTGGTGGACAAGTGGTTCATTTCGGAGAGACAATATAAAGCAGATATATAGATATATATATATATATATATATATATATATATATATATATATATGTGTGTGTGTGTGTGTGTGTGTGTGTGTGTATAAATCTCCACTCTCTACAAGTCCTTCTTATCCTGAAGAACGTGGATGTTGTATAGTGACTGAGACATGCTTTAAACAGTGGAGAGTTGTCTGGCTGTGTAGGGCTATAACACCTTCCACATATTTAGACAATCTACTGCACAGAAAAGGAGAAAGGAGGAGATGTCTCAGTCTTCACACAGAACAGACGCACATCAAGGCTGGTAAAGCAGCATGATACATTAGAGCTTCTTCGTGCTCAAATAACCACCAAAAGGTCCCCTACGTTATATTAGCTAACTGTAGAACTCCCTCTATGACCCAAGAAAGCCATAATGTCTTTTTACAGGAAGTAGAATCACTCAGTATTAAACCCAATACCATTTTCCCAGGTGATCTAATCTATCCAACTATAGCCTGGGAAACCTACACCACCACTAGTTCACAAGAACATAGATTCCTGGACTTATTCAATAAAAATGCCCTGGAACAGCTAGTCAGAGTACCCACTAAGGAAAATAGCATTTTGGATCTAATCCATACTAATATAGGGGCATCTTTCACCATGCCGTGTGCATCTTTATCACTTACTTGGTCTGACCAGTAAAATCTTCTCCTTTGAAATAAAAATTCAAACCAGAGATCCAAATTATCTACTCCTAAGTGATACACTGGCAAGTTTCAAATCCCCTCCAAACCCAGTTAACTCTGCTGAATATGCAGAAACATACACCACCATAATGTACCAACATGTAAACAGCTGAAGAGATGCAGCTGTACCATGTAGGAACAAGCTCAGGGCAAACCCCAGAAATGATCATAATATCAACAAGCTTTAAAATAAAATGAAGAGAATTTTGACCAAAAAGTAAGAAGAGTAAATCCTAGAGAGATAGGGTCCTCATCACTGAAATAAACAAACAACTTACTTGCTTAATAAAATCCACCAAAGCCAAGTCTATGGCTAGAAAAGCTACCCAAGCCAAAGTCAATCACAAAACATTTTTAGTTTTGTTCATAATCTCAAAAGCACAACGTAACAATGCACTGAGCTGATTGTGAGCAATGTTACCTACACTGAAGCTGAACATATAGTGAACCTACTGGCTGATAAATTTAGCTCTAAATTTACTCCTCTCTCCCTCCATCTGTCCCTCAAAATATACCTGAAACTGGCTCACCTCCAGCTATCACACAAGACCAAGTCACAAAGGTGCTATCAAAAGCTAAAAGTATTGTATCCGTGGGTCTTGACAATATCCTTGGATGCATCTTAAATAGCAAGAAGCATTATTTAGCCACACCCCTAACAACAATGTTCAACCTCAGCCTAAATACAGGTTTCGTACCAAGTGAGTGGAGAACAGCTGCAGTCATTTCCCTTCATAAGGGAGGACCTTCCACAGACCCACCCAATTACAGACCCATGAGTTTGAGCAGCCTCAGATGCAAAGTAATGAAAAGACATATCATGGAACTAATCAATAAGGACATAGGGAACCCCCAAGCTCTGGACCAGTCTCTGGATTTCTCAAAGGCAGTTCATGCTTGTTAACCCAGTGGGCTTTTTTGAAAAGGTCACCAAAGCAATGGACGAAGGCAAAATGGTACACACTGCATACCTCAATGTGGCCAAAGCTTTTGACACAATGCCCCACTCAGGCATAGTAGAAAAGCTAAATAAAGTAGATGTAAACCCCTATGTCACTAGCTAGATTGCTAACTGGCTCACAGGTAGAATGCAGGAAATCAAAACAGAGGAAGAAAACAATACAAAGAAACCAGTCATCACTGGAGTCTCCCAGGTTCTGTGCTTGGACCTCTCCTGTTTGGCATCTACCTCTCTGAAGTAAAATCCAATACCATAGGGCTCTGGCTGACTAAGTTTGCAGATGACTGCAAACTAGGAGCATTCTTTGAATCCCCAAGTGACTTATCCATCCTACAGGAAGGTTTGTCCCAAATAAATAATCAGAGCCAAAAATCATGGACTGAAACTAAATGCAAAAAAATGCATTATTCTATCATTTAAGAAGTCGTCTAAACCAAGGAATTACCTCATTAACAATATGCCTCTATGAGCTGACCCAGTTGTTCGGGATTTGGGATGTTATGTGGACAGTGACCTAACTTGCAATCAACATGTGGCAATTATTGTAAGAAAGTCTTTGTATATTGCACAGCTTATAAACAAAGTAATTGTATCTAGATCTAGGGATGTCATTGCCCCCTTTTATTCAGCTCTCATTAGGCCAGTCATTGAATATAATGTCCTGTTTGGCACATACTTGTCCAGACACATGCAACAACTGAAATATCCACAGAGAGTCCTTACTAAAATAATACAAGGGCTAAAAAATATGTCCTACATGGATGAACTCAAAGCCCTGTCACTATACTTCTTATCCTACAGACTGCTAAGAGGTGACCTGTGTCTGGCAGACAAGGCATCCTCCAACCCAATACTGATGGACTTACTGCACATCTTCAAGTCAAATGGCATTAGAAATATTCATTCTAGGGATTTATACCTATTCTGCAACATCAACAGCATGGTTTGGAAGGACCGGTTTATCTTGCAGAGGATACTGCTACCCTGGAACAGATGCCCCATCCACGTAAAACAAAGCTGAACCTGTCCATATTCAAGTGCCAAATAGATCTATGGATGGGAAACAGAACATTAAACCTGGACTGTTCCCTGCACTACTAATGGACAAAGGCAGCTCCTACATGCTTTATCCCAAGTATGGATCCCATCAAATTATCTGTGGTATGATCCCAGTTATTCTTATTGGAGTAATATATAATTGTTGATCATGGGATGGGTAAGGCCAATCTAACACCAAATGGGATAGGTTAATTCAAGCACCAAAAGGGAAATTGGCTAGGCATAAAACATCTCACAAAGCCAACTAGCCTCGTACTTACCATATTTTTAAGATGTTAGAAGTAACTTTTATGTGAGTCATGTGACTGGGTGGGTATTGAAACTATTGAACTAAGGCTTCATGGTGTTTTTATCAGACATTTGTTTCCTAAGTGACAAACAGGATCCTTAATGATTGTGTCCTACTACTGAAATTTAACAAGATAGATAACAAATGCTTCATCAGTATGATGCATTTCAAATCTGCCAATTTGTTAGCCAAACATAGCCTCTGCGTTTGCATCATTCATCGCTTTATGTAACACCTTGTAACTCAACTATGTATAAATGACCTTGCTTAAGGTCCGATTTTGCTAATTTAAGTGACCATGTGAACAAGCACAGAAATACACTACCAGTATAAAGTTTGGATAGCTACTTATCCATGAGAAAGACATTTCTAGGAACCAAATTATTCCTTTTTGGAGGGCACAGTATGAGAACAATTACTTCTTTACCATTTAGATGGCACACACACAGCAAATTCTTGACATGTAGAACTGTGCAGTTGGATTCATTCTTCATATTCATTAACCATAGACTGCTTCTTCTTCTTCTTTCGGCTTTTCCCGGTTAGGGGTTGCCACAGCGGATCATCTGTCCGCTCATGATTGGCAGTGGAGTTTTACAGTGTCGAGTTGCCAACCTGGCGCCCAACCTTCCACAGAAGGCTCACACACTCACACCTAGGGCCAATTTAGAGTGTCCAATCCACCTACTGCATGTCTTTGGGATGTGGGTGGAAACCGGAGCACCCGGAGGAAACCCACGCAACCACAGGGAGGACATGCAGACTCCGCACAGAAGGCACCCCAGCCGCGGATCGAACCGGAGAACCTCTTGCTGTGAGGCGGCAACGCTAACTGCTGCATCACCATGGCCGCCCTATTAACCATAGACTGCAATGCTGACTAACCTAAAAATAAATGCACCTAGTATACATACTAATCACAGTACTGCACAGCTGGGGAGTTAAAAAATTACGGTATCACTAGCCTTACTACATTTAGAGGAAGTATGGTAACATTAGAAGAACAGTTATATTCTAGCTTCAGGATTCAACCAGTATTTTCAGCCACAGCACTTCCCACCTCAAGATCAACCCATGCTGCTTTTCTTACTATCGCACATAAAGCAAATGGAATACATACGGCACATTGCTGATGTTCCATATTATAGCTGCATCACAGTTCTACATTATAACTGCATCACAAAAAAAAAACTGAGTGAGCACCACTGTCAGATTGAAAAAAACAGCAAATACAGGCAAACAGCTATCCTGTAGGACAAGCCAAAGACATTCTCACCTACTCAGATGAAAGCAATAAGAGGATGGTGAGTAACACTCCATACACCTATTCAGTAGGGAGGAATGACTGGCAGATTAGTACCACGGGTGTAGTTTTGGAAACTCTAACATAAAAGACAGCATTTTTGTTCATCTTACAGTGTTTCTTTACTGTCTGCATGTTTCTGTCCATCAAATTGCTCACAACCTTAACCTGGAGTTTCTGGAGATCCAAATCACCCTTAAGAAATCCACTTTTTACTTCATTGCTAGCTACAGATCCCCATCAATGTCAACCAAAGGTCATGGAAATTACCTTAACACCATTTAGGGGTTAAATATCAAACTAAATACCTTCTTTCTAGAGAGCTTCAATTATCCAAGCTTTAATCATCACACTTACACCTCTTAAAATGGATATGATCAGCATTTCATAAATTTTAGTTAACCAGTATTATGGACCAAATTGTAAAATTACACATTAAAGTCTCTTGATCTGGTTCCTATCAACCAAGCTGCTGATTGTACCCCACCCTCTCATCACCTCAGCCCTGGTTAAATCTGCCTGCAAGTCAGTTATCTTCAATGTCAGGCCTAGTGGTACCATACCACCACCAAATGAGACCATTTTTAGGGACTTTACCAGGGAAAATCTAACAATTGCCTGCAAATGGACCCATCTGACAGGACAGCCACATTTACGTCTGTGTTTTTATTTATTTTATTTATTTACATTTGTTTACCGGGAGGGTCTGACTGGACATAGCTGTCCATTTTCAGCAGAGGCCCGGGGAGAAAAGCTCCATAACATTTAGTAAGATACAATAAATATGAAGTTTACATAGACAAAAGTGTACAGACAATACAATTTACAAAATATAATACTTAACAAAATATGATAAGAATCACAAAAATATAACAATTGCATAAACATGCAGTTAGTTTAGTAGAGGTAATGCAGAAATTATAAGGATAAAAATATTAAGACAAGTTGTCATTAGAGGAGGTACTTGTATGTTTGTATGTGGGTGGATTGCATGAGAAGGTGAGACTCTTCTGCTTAAACTAGGGGGAAAATAGTACTATGGATAGGTGCCAGGTCAGAGAAGTGAAAGTGGTTAAGAGAGGTATTTGGAGTGAAATTACATATAGTTAAATTACTGGGGGTTTTAAAGAAGATGTAAGTTGATGGATAAGGGAGCAAGGTATTTACCCTCAGCTAAACAGCTATATAGAAAGTCAGTACCAATCCACCCTAAATATAATGATATAATGCTAAATTCAGGAATAAACCTTTCTGGTGGAACTTGTGTATAAATAAATGGAATAACAAAAGAAATAGCCCATCTTCTTATCATAGAACCATACTTAAACATTTCAGCAAGGAACTTGACGTACTGTTAGAAAATGTAAGGCAGTGCATGAGCTTAAGGTCACTACAGATACTAAAGGAAACTGCAAATCTTTCTTCACTTATGTAAGTAAATTAAGGAATAAAGACCAACAATGAGCTGAGCTCATCCATGGTAATATTACACATCCCTGTGCAAAGAATATAGTCAATATATTACCAGACAAATGTAATGCTTTCATGACACCTAACTAAAGGAATAAAAACTGCATGTTAAGGTATAAACTTAAATGTGAATGTCTAAAGGAACATGCTAAGAAGTGATAATGGGCAAACTCAAACATGAAAAGTAAAAGAAAATATTATGCAAACTGTGCAATATGAAATGTGAATACATTCTGAAAAAAATACCATTTGAAGACAAAGAGCAATAAAATAAAACTCATCTAACATAACTAACTACAGCAGCAGTTGCAAGAATTTGTCATTCCTTCCCCTCGCTAATTGTGAATAGCCATGGATTATTTAGCATGAGAAAAAATAAAACAAAACGAACACGGTTAACTGTTGCAGCAGATACAAATGTATGTGTGTGTTACTCTTGCTATTATCAATTTATTTCTTCATTAATTTGATCACAGTAAGACATTTGAAATGCACATATTCAAAACAAGTGTCTGTAATTGCTAGACATATTTGTGTGCGTGTATGTGTGTTTCTGAGTTTGTGTTTCTGTGACTGTGTGTGTGTGTGTGTGTGTGTGTGTGTGTGTGTGTGTGTGTGTGTGTGTGTGTGTGTGTGTGTGTGGGCATGTGCGTATATGACTATGAGTGCTCATGCATCTCAGTTTTTTCATGTAAGGGTAGCTGTCACTCTGCATCTGCATCTGTTTGTGTGTGTGTGTGTGTGTGTGTGTATATATCTATATATATATATATATATATATATATATATATATATATATATAGATATATATATATATATATATATATGTATTCATAAGAGGTTACTATGCTAATGGCCCTAAGGCCTTTACAAGCCTAGCCTTGTAATACCCATTTTCCCTAAATGACCTTGGTTAGACGGTCATTATTTTCAGAGCGAGTCTATGATCAGCACTGACTGTCCCTATCCATGAGAGAATACCTCGCAAATATACCGAATTACTCGGTTTGTACTGAGTTTTGGGGTCCAAATAATGGGGTGCCACGATTCCCGAGTGGCACCCCTTCATTTCCGAATTGTTACAGTTTATTTTTATTTTTCGCGCTTTGTGAGCTGACGTCATCACATGCGCGTGATGACGTGAGCCCCTTGAGCTCAACGTCATCGTGTCATGCATGCATTTCCGGCTGGGTGCTCACTCATGTTCAAATGCTCTGCAAACGGGAACTCAGAAAGGATTTATTTTTATTCTGAATGTTCAATTGCCCTACTACTATTATTTTTATTCTGGCTGGTCAAATACAAACTCAGAAAGGATTACCATGTCAATGGAAAGGATTTATTTGTATTCTGGCTGGTCACACAGACTTAAAGTAAGGAAACCTTTAGTTTTATGTTCAGTCCCTAGCCACCACTACTTCTGATATGCCTCATATTTTTGATCTGTTCTTCATAAAATTTGTGGTTTTCAGGATTCTATCGTAACACTCTGAAAAAAATCAACAAGTGGTTTACAAAAGTATAGTCAAATGTGGCATTGTTGGCAGTTATAGCTTCCTTCGATTTAAAGTTAGTAAGTCAATAATTACAGACTCACACACAAAACTACCTGCACTGGTGGACTACCACCTTTATGTGAGGTTGTACCCACTCATCTGTTATGTTAATGTTGATGGGCTTTATAACCGCTGTGTGACCACATGCACCTGTATATGTACATGCAGTCAGACTTAAACTGTTATGTTGCCTCTTTTTTTCTGAAAGGGTCTGATAGTATTAGTTAAACATTTACAAATCTGTGTCGAATAGGTAATGATGCTGTGAAGATTTTTCTAAAGCTGCATGTCAATAGTGATACAGAAGTTTGATCATTTAAAAAAATAAGTCTGTATTATGCTGTTTTAATATGCTTTACAAACAAACCAGTGGACATATACCAGGTATTGTCATCCACTGGCTGTCTAATAGCCTGAAAGCAAAAGGGGAACTGGACGTCCGGAGTGTCAGGTGCAACTTCTTTTTGTAATGGATGAAGGCTAACAGTTCAATGAAATAAGCATTCTTTCTTTTCTTTTTGGGGGATGGACTAGGGCGTTAGGTTGTTATGGGCAAAAGAGCGGACTGAGAAAAGTGATTGAAATAACATGCTAGAAGAGTAGAATATTTGCTCTTGGGACTGCGATGAGGGAAAAAAACGCTTGATTAGAAGATGAACCCTAAATTTATCTATGGTAAGTGGGACATGAGTTAATGGAAAGGAAAGCCAAGCCTGGCAATGAGTTTTTGAGGTAGTTGCACGAAACAGGAGCATTCTGTAGCTGGACTTTGTTTTGCAAGTCTTTCTCTACAGCTTCTAGTCAGTGTGATGGTAACTGTAGACTTCAGGGATAGCAGACCCATATGGATTAGCCTCCTGCCCCCTTTATTAGCATTCCATCATGTTTGCCAGTTAAAATAGCATGGCAAGTTTCTGCACCTATTTTATGTATCGGCTACCTGTTAGTGACGGTTATTTAGATCTGCCAGCGCACCCCCACATGTATACACACACAAACACATATATTTTCTCCCTCAGATAAAAGGAATGATGAAACTACCAATTGATATATGTGCTCCAGTGATGCAGAATGATGTTTCGGTGGTAATTATTCAAGCTGTGTCTAAAAAGGGGAGTACTCTCAAACAGTGAAGGCACCTCAAAAGCTAAGTAATTATATAGAATCTGTTCACGCAGATAACTCTGCATTACTTAACAAAATATCAGGATTTGCTAACAACTGGCCCAAGGAAATGTACAAGTTATACCTAAAAGCAAATAGATAAATAAAATAATGGCTAAGCACCCTACAGTCTCTGCTTGAGTAGCTGTGACTTAATTGTAGAACCAGGCATTTTCTAACTTGCCGATGATTATTATGTTGTGTCTGAAAAGCCTTATCATGTAATAAATGGCAAAACCAGGCTTTTATTTTGATAATGAATAGGACCCCAGTCATTTGCAATAATGTGTAAAAGATGGTTGAGAAAAGCACTGCTGCTGTCAAAAAAGAATCCCACTTTAGGCAATGTATCAGGTACACTCTACTACTGCCAAAAATAAAGAACGGTAACTGCGTAAAACCCTGCTAATGTCTGATTCAGGTTAAGTTATCACACATTCTCGATATACGCAGTTCCTTCTCTCATACTTCACACAGGCTGAATAACTTAATAGGCCACTCATTACTGCCTAAGACAAGACTGCAAACCAGCATCCCAGCATGACAGTAGGATATCAGAGTGTGAGTGAGTGTTAATAAGGTGCAGGATACATACACACCTAACAAGGTGCAGGATACATACACACATAACTCTGGTCTTCCATACTTTCCAGTTAATGGTTGATTTTTTTTTTAGTCTGATGCATACTTCTCAACTGTTCAAATTTTCCAGAATGTCCAGATTTTTATCTTTTACTATGAGGTCTGTCCCTCATAGTATTTGTGTTTTTCTGGCAAATTACCAAGGATTTGAATCCTTAAATAATATCATACATTTGAGTTTCTGACTTCATATCCTTCACAAAAATGCATGCAACGCAAATCTTCTTATTCTAGTGATGTTCTAAATTTATAAGAGGAATAGTTAAAATCTGTCCCTATTTTTTCAGCCTTTGCCCCCCCCCCCTCACTATTATTTCAGATTTTGTCAAGATTTCTTAATCTAATAGGTGGAAGTGAGAACTGAATTTGCTAAATGATAGCCATTTAAGTTTCACTCTTCCTATCTGTCAGGAAACTGCTGATTTGGCATAGTGGTATGTTGCTCTAACTGCAGTGTCCAGGGTCCTAGGTTCAAGACTTGTCAGTGAAATGCATGGTGGTAACACATTTTATTTCAGCAACATTCCAAAATTATACAAGCAATGTTTAAAATGTGTCCCTGGTTTTTGGCCTTTTGTCACCCCCTAAAAAAAAAAACTTAAATTGAAATTATGTGCGAGAAGCTGTGCAAGATGCCTATGACTTACACTACTGTCATTCTATTTATAGTGTGGGTGTGCAAGTAGACTTTTATGATGGAAATGTTCTGAATTGGGCAGTTTTGTCATTATTGGTTCATGCATTTTATTTAATTGCCTACAACCTACTGGAAAAATATTCAAACAATAAATTTAAAATGTGCTCTGTCTAACAAATGTGCTGTATTATACAAGGAATATAATTTAATAAAATCAGGAAGGTGTATCAAAGAATACATGTATGTTTCTTGTTTTGTGTGGAAGGGGCCAAGGATTTGAAAACAGCCCAAAGGTAATTTTTAGCCACCACTGGCCAGATGCATTTTCTTTGGATGTGGTGTGGGTTTCAATGCTGTTTCTATGAATGTGAGTTTCAAGGGCAGAGAAGTTTTAATGCTAAGTCTATTTTCATTGTGAGACAGTATTGCTTTGTTTAGGAGATATCTATTAGTGTTTGTACATTGTGCTATAAAAATGTGAAAATAAAATCCAAATAATCATTGTAGAAGTAAAGCAGTATGCACACATTAGTGTTTATGGTCAATGGGGCAAAATAGTCATGTAATGGGACATTGGAATGGCTGCAGGGTGGACTTTGGTACCATATTTTGGTTGTCTTTTCTTCAGTTTGCATTTGAAAGTTGGCATCCCACAATTCCATTGGAGTGGGCAGGGTTACTTAATTATGTATGCAAATTTTATGTTAATCAGCGTACATATTTGTACCTATTTTTCATGGGCCTTGTCCAGATTTTTGATGTTTCCAGATTGAGAGGTATGCATGAGAGACATTGGTGCCATCCCCTGTGTGAATTATTGGTCTCCCATCCAATTGTCTAGGTTGTGCTTAAATAGGGTTATTGAGGAGCTCTGTATCACATGAAATGGGAATTTATTCCAGAGGAGTGGCAATCTATGGGAGATATATCTGTCTCTCCAGCATTATCTGTTAATGTCACAGGCTAGGTTGAGATCCCCGGAGTGAGTGACTCTTGTCCCATTTGATTTGGGGATGTACAGCATTTCCGGCAAGATCAGAGACTGCTCTGTAGGCCAGGCACAAAGTTGCTTCTCAGCAGCCTGTAAGATACAAAGTACAGTGAGAGGGCTTTCAGTCTTTCCATGTAGGTCATGTTTTAGAAGCCCTGAATTTTCTTGATGAGAATCTTCTGTGGTCTCTCCAGCCTCTGCAGGTGTCTGGTGAGGTACATGCAACAGGGAGCATTGTATGCTATTACTGATCTGATGAGAGTCGAGGATAGAGAAGTTATAACATTCTTAGTCTTGGGTGTGATGCCCTTACTTGTGAGATGCGCAACATAGAAGTATTTCCTTACCACTGTGGATACATGGTGATCAAAGTTTAGATTGCTATCAACCTGTGTTCCCAAACCTTGCACCACTGGATTTGAGTTTGGGCGAGGGTGCTGTCAATATTGTAATTCGCAGGGACTTCCTTTTTGCTAAAGGGGACAATAACACACTCTTTTGTGTTTACTTTTAGTCCATGGCTTCAGCACCAATTATTTGTCTGTGTTAGCCCCTTTTGTAACATGTTAGCATCATTTGGGGACTCAGTGATTGCACCCAATTTGCAATCATCAGCGAACTTGATAAGCCACAAGCCATCTACTTTCACCTGGACCCCCGAGGAATAAATTCCAAACAGTAAAGGGACTAACACAAATTCTTGTGGTTTGCCACTGGTAACTGGTTTACTGGTAGAGATGGAATCCTCAACTTTGACAGTATGCATTCTGTCAGTGAGACAGCTGGCTACCCATCTAGTGACGTATGGGTTAATCCCCAGCTGGGAGAGTTTCTCAGTGATACCTGAGTGGGAGATTGTGCCAAAAGCCTTGACTAAGTCAAGATAGGCAGTATCTACTGTTTGGCCTTCATCCAGGGCTTTGGTGGCATTCTTGAACAAGTTCACCAGATTCAATCATAGGATCTTAGGATTACAGGCTCATAGCAGGTTACTAGGCTATCAACTAGGAGGTAATTTCAAGCCCGGACATTTCATCCCAATGTAATACCATAAATACTCTGGTCAATACCAAGGATTATATTAGTAATGACTGCCCATGTCCAGGATGGTTGTGAGCACTATCCCCGGTAAGATTTTACAGTGCTCCATCCACTCGTCTGGGTTCCTTTTAAACAGTGTCATAGAAGTGCTCTGCTTTACATGAATTGGTAGACTATTCCAAAGAAGCAGTATGATCTACTCTTAGCGAAGCCAAACTGAGTCAGGCCAAGAGTTCGAAGGTCACTTATGTCCTTGTTGATAAGGTTCATGATGATTCTTTCCATGGCCTTGCAGATAAGGCTGGTTAGGCTTATGGGTCTATAGTACCCAGGGTCAGTTAATGGACCCCCTTTGTGCAAAGGAATTACTGTTACTGTTCTCCATTCTGCTGGAACAAAGCCAGTGCTCAGGCTGATCTTAAAGAGAGTGCCAAATGATTCCACTAGGTTTTGTTTTATATTGTTTAGTAAGCAGCCTGGAGTGTTATCTGGTCAACAGAGGCTGTGTTTATGGCCTTGGAGAGTCCAGATATGACCTGCTCTTTGGAGATACTAGGTACAGGACTTGTGTCAGGTATGCTTTGGGGTATGGCTGGTAGGGATGTTTGTGCCAAACCTGTCAGGTAACAGGTTGGCAATTCCCTCAGGTTCAGTATGAGAGGCACCATCCACTAAAAGTTCAGCACATAGTTGGGAATTCCCTTTTAGATTCTGGATGCAGCTAAACAATGATTTATGATTATCCTTAGTTAAGGATGCTAATTTAGCTTTGTAACTAGCTTTTGAGGACTTTACAAGACATCTGATTTGCTTGTTCAAGCTGTGGAGGGTATTCTTCTGCTGCTGCATAACTTCCCTCTTGTTCTTAGACATCAGTTTCTTCCTTTTGTTATATAACCTATTTATACTTGAAGGCCACCAGGGTGGCCTGTTTTTTTCATGAGGACCTGTTTTTTATTTGGTCAGGTACAGCTGAGTCTATAGAGTTGTTTAGATAGCTATACAGGGCATTTTTGTACTCGTCTGTATAGGAGTCATTGTTGGCTGTGTTAGCAGGGGGTTGAAATATTTTATACCATCATCTAGTAGGTTGTAGTTTGCTTTGGAGAATTTTTTCAGTTTTTTTCTCCTGTGGGGGTGTCAGGTCTGATTGTTACTTCAAATGAGACAGACTTATGGTCTGACCTTACCAGGGAGGGCAACACAAAGTAGATAGTGCAGTGACACCCCAGGTTGGTGAGCACTAAGTCTAGGACATTTAAGACCCTTGTGGGGGTGCAGACTATCTGTTGCAGAGCATTTGTACTGACAAAGTACAGGAACCTCAGGGTGAGCATGTCCATACTCATGTAAGTCACCCAGTCGATGGTAGGATAGTTGAAATCTCCCATGACCAAAGAGTTTGGCTCTACAGTAAGTGACTCCAGTAAGTCCAGGTAGGCAGTGTGCTTCTCTTGGGTTGATGGTGGGGGACCTGTAACTAGCAATGATGTGGTAGGATGCTTTACCTATAGTTAGCTGTATCTGGAGTGGCTCAAGAGAGTTATACTGTTTAACCTCAAGTTGTATTTGGCTTTAATGAAGATTGATACACCTCCACCATTGGTTCTTTCATACTCGTTTTGGGGTCTGAACATCCGGAAGGCATTGTAGCCTTGCACAGTCAGGGTACTCTCTGCAGCCTTGAACCATGTCTCAGTGACTGCAAATACATCAGCATCTTCCAAGGTGAGGAGTGCTTCCAGGGAGTGTAGTTTCCTGTTTAGGCTCCTAGTATTAAGCAGCATAACTTTGAGCTTGTCTCAAGTGGATGTTTTTACGTGGGAAATTTTGTTGTTTTGACATTGCCTAAAAAAGGCACTAAGGGGAGGCAAGTGCCTTTGCCAGTATCCAAAAGCCTAGAGGAGACAGATGAAGACCATCTTTGGCAAAGCAGCATGGTCTGTCAACCATGTCTTCCCAGATTGACAGATACTGGATCCCTCTGGACTGACAACAAAAGCTAAGCCAATTGTTGAAGTCAATCATTTTTTTGTCTATATTGTGGCATCATCCTGGGTGAAGGTAGAATGTTGCTTAGGGCTAGGGAGATACCTGCCTGAGACACATAATCTGAGAGATCAATCATGCTTCTCTTCATATGGTCCAGACAGGTACGTCTCAAGTCATTCACCCCAACGTGTACTATGACAGACTCATAACAGTAATTGTTGTTGAGTGTCTTGAGTGCATGCGTGATTTGACAGATCCTGGCACTTGACAGACAGTTGAACAAGACCTTGTCCTTGTCCAGCCTGGTGAAGGGGGGCATCTGTGTTTCTCACTATGGAGTTGCCTATGATCAGATCATTTGGTTTAGAGGTGTTTTGCCTTATGGGCTTATTTGCTAAGACACTGATATGTGTGTTGTTATATGTAGTGGATTCTCTTTGCTTTGCAGTATGTGCAAGTGGTTTGTGCTTGGGAGGTCTCTAATCTTTTGGTAGGCTTCTACTGAGCACCTACACATATATGAGTTTATGTGTTGTGACCTTGTTTTGTGTGAGAGGTGATGTGTGTGCACTGACAACCTGTTTGATGTCCGGTTTGTTGTTTTGAGAGAGAATTGTTTCAAGATTCATAGTGTAATTACATCTCTCACATTTTGTATTTATTTGTTTTAGAAGGAAGTGGCTGTCAGTATACATGAGGCAATTACTACATTGCCTCACAATGCCCATGTCAATTAGGCTGGCTGAAGAAATGGTTGGAAACTGACCATCCATTATGGCAGGTTTTAGTGTAAATACTACTGGGGGGAGTGGGCTAGTTGGAACAGATTTTGCTCTAGGATTAACAAAGGGGCTTATTCTATTGAAGGCTAGGGGTGAAAACTATGGCAACACTATTGTGTGCAACTGCGCTTCCTGCAATGCAGCAGGGAAGCTTAGGAGGGTTCACTAACAGATGTCTAGCAGAAAATTGTCTTTCAAGGAGTTTGCACCTATACAGGGCACTGCTGAACTCCATTGAGCAATGCTCAGCTACATGCAAAAGTGAGGCTTAAATACAGGTAGAATTAAATACTTTTAAACTAAACTGCCAATAGGAAGGCACACAATGAGCTATCCTCCAGTAATCTCCAACTCAGATTAGACACAGACTACACACTTCTGCTACAATGGTGTCGAAAAATGCAGTAACAATCAGCAAAATGAGACAGCAAAATGATAAAATATAGTCAGCAAAGTGCAAAGAAAACTCAAAAAGTACTTATGTTTTCGATTTTATTAGTGGATGCTTTGGATTTCAGCAGAATCTCTCCAAACCTCTGGCAAAAGTTGCCAGATGTTGTGCAGCTCTAGTTAAAAGAGGGTAAACCCTCACAAACATGAGGCTTTAATACAGGTGAAATTATACACGTTTAAGCTAAACTACCAATAGGAAAGCATATAATGAGCTTTCCTCCAGTAATCTCCAAATCAGATGAGGCTCAAACTATAAACTTCTGCCACAAGGATGCAGGCAGGGCACTCCTAATGAAAGATGGCTGGAATCGTGCTCAAGTGTAACAATACAGTCTAGATTCAGTAGATCTGAATCTAGTCTAGGCTATGTACTGGCTACTTAAGTCAACAGAACAGCTTTTGTAAAGTGCAGAAAAAAACAGTAAAAATCAGCAAACTGAAGCAGAAAATGGTAAAATATAGTCAGCAAAGTGAAAAGAAAACTCAAAAAGTACTTGTGTTTTTGATTTTAGCAGTGGTTGTGTTGGATTTCAGCAGAATCTCTCCAAACTTCTGGCAAAAGTCACCAAACGTTGAGCAGTTCCAGTTAGATGACCTGCACTGTTACTGCCCTCTGCACAAACTGGCAGCTCTTCGCGCAGATGTGAACAGTGAGAGACTATTAAGAGTGTTTTGTGTGTGTGTGTGTGTGTGTGTGTGTGTGTGTGTGTGTGTGTGTGTGTGTGTGTGTGTGTGTAAATATTATTAAATACTTACATAGCATATATTTTTAATGTAAAATACATCTTCCAACAATATTTATGTATCTTTAAGAGCTGTTAGAGTTAAGGCGGTGAGCTGTAGTTTCTGAGGTACAAAATTTGATTCCATCAGTCTTCATTTGCCTACCATGTGACCTTGACCAAGTCACTTAATCAGAGAGTGCTTTGGGGCAATTTAAAATTTGAGCTAGGCTTCTCAATGGTTTTCTGGACTGCAAGCTTAATAACTACCTAGAAATACACTTGTTAGTTATGTTCTGGCAGTTAGCACAGTAGACTAAAGCTCAGCCCTTTTAATGAGCTACTTCCAGTGCCAAGGGTACAAGGGTTGAATCTTTTTACATTTATTTACCTACTGTGTGACTTTGAGCAAGTCATTTACCCAGACAGTGATGTAGGGAAATTGAAATTTGGCTTGAATCCCTAAATGATCTCCTGGATTGCATGCCTAGTAAGAACCTATGAATTATCATGCGGGCAAACTATTTTGTATTAAAATTGTGAGGTCCCGACTCTGGGCCAGTAATCAAGGAGCCTGAATTCTCACCACTGATACTGGAGAGGGACTTTCACTTGGAATATAAAAGGATACACTCAGTATTTCCAGATGCAGACCTCTCTGCATCAAGCACAATTTCCCTTAAGAGCACACGGGGAATGCAGTCAGCCTGGAGTCTGGATTTCTCTATATCTGTCTCTCTCCAGGTCCCCATTAAGACTCCTCACTGGCACAGCTTCAGAGTTAAGTCCTCAGCCAAGTGCCCAAGCCAAGTCTTCCACCACTCTCTTTGTGAAGCCAGTGCTTTGTGTCCCTGCTCCAAGTAGTTGACACTCACACACTTTGAGATTTTATTTACACACACACACACACACACACACACACACACACACACACACACACACACAAGCACACGCACACGCACACGCACACACACAAACACACCTGGGAAAGGCTGACACAGGTTTACTAGTTATGCCCCCTTCTGCCTAGACTATAAGGTAGTTATCACTGCCACCAGGCACTACAAAGCCAGCTACCCAAGGCTCTTGCAAGGGTACCCAATTATACTGGGTGAAATTAATACTAATACAAATGGTAATCTTGACCAAACAGCTAGGCTTCAGGAGTGGCCACAGTTATCACCAAATAAATATATGCAAATACTCTCAAAGCTTAAATATTTTCTAAAAAGGTCCAGCCACAATGAAAAGTTTAATATATATGTAATAATAAATAATACAAGAATATGAAAATACTAAATATCTATTTATAGTAAACACCAGAGTTTCAGGCACAGGAAATATTAAAAATAACACAGCTGGAAAGAGTCACACAGTTACAAAAACAATGCTTACTATTCTCACTATATTTTCCTAATTGATTTAGAGAATTACTATCCCATGTCACTTACTAGAGCAAGTCAAGATGAAGTGGGAGAGTTGTCTTTCTTCTTTGCCAGGTTCCATGAACAGACTGCTCCTGAGACTTCAGTCTCCTCTAATATTAAAACATTATTTCTGTACAAAATGACATCACATACATCTGGTCATCTGACTTCTGGTTCCCATGCACCCCATTTCTAGAAGCTGTCCGGATTTAGTACCTATGTGTTACCATACACACAGATAGAGCTTTGTTCAGATCTGCTGCTGCTCCTGGAAGTCATAAAACCATTTTAACACTTCTCCTCCTCCTACAGAGCTACTAAGCCATACTTCTTACAGACATTGTGTCTTTGGCCTCATTCAAATCTGTGAGATAACATCTTCATGGCCTAGGCCCAGTAGTTTAATTTTCTTACTGATTTTGAAGTTTGAGATTAAGCTCTTCTCTTCCAGGATCCTCTGTCAAAACATATACATTTAATTCAGTTACAATAATGCATGTAAATTTCTTTTCTTTCTAGCAGGCACACTGTTGATACATTTTAACACAAGCAACTTTACAAATACATTTTTAAACACAAGCATCTGTACAAATCAGTTTAATACACAAATGATATATAATTCTTTACAGAATTCTGCTGACATATGTTACACATCCCCTCCCCTACTTCTCCTGGCATGGCGGGCAGTACCTCCTATCGTCATATCAATATAACAAAAATTTTATGGTAATACTAATACAAAACACTTTAACAGACAGCCCATTTGCTAAGCACAATAGTGGGCATTACAATGAAATAACAGATAGGGATTAAATAATAGATATTCCAGGGACTGGGAGACCATCTGCCTACAATGTCAGGCCTCACAACACTCCTTAGTAGTCTGCCTGTAATGCCCACAATGTCAGAAATTATTTATTGATTGCTTGTACATAGCATACAGTTCAATCATAGTTTTGTGGATGCCAATCTAACATTCTGATTCACTGGCCTGCTTCTAGGTAGCTGTCTATTTGGATAGGCTATATTTGATGTTCTAAAGTGTGAGCTAGGACCCATTATTTGGCTCCCAAAGCACTGGATCTGTTATTTTCCTTGTAGTATTCTCTCCCATTGGTTAAACTCTTAACATCTAATGTCCCCATCTTGTAGCCACTCTGGGTTTAAACTGGTACTTTAGGGCAATTCTGTTTCTTCATACTGGCTGTTTTGGTCTTATGGAATGTTGACTCCTTTTTTATATAAATTACTATTTTGTACTAATACAAAGCATTGTGCTATCCTCTACCAAAAATAGTCTGATGAAGTCTGTAATTTTAGTTGAAAGCACTAAAACTTTACTGGAATAAAATATATGTTTGTTCCTATAACAGTGTGCTTGACTGTTCATTGGTTGCCAAATTTATTCTAGTAATGTGTGATTTTTTTTCTGGTACACAGATGCTATAACACTGTAGTCAATGTTAACAAAGAATACTGCACACAAATTGCTTAAGTATCACAGAACACAGCTTGTATAAGTATCACAAAATTTGGACTTCAAAGCAAATTTTGACTGACTAAGGTATAACTTCCAAGGAACCAATTACAGAAGAAATCTATAACTATTGGCAAATTATATCCATTTATTTCCTTCCCATCCACAAAAGATGAGATGATTGAAAATTTCAACAGTGGTTTGAAGGCCTTTTACTTATAATAAAGAAAGAAACAACTGGGATTTTAATTTGTCTTTTCTTATTATTATGGCCTGTTCAACCATATCACGTTACCACACTGCATCATAAAATATAACATCATCTTTAGGATGCAGGGAAACAGATGTTGAAATAACAATGCAAACAAAAGAAATATCATAACAAACATGGATTTATAGCTAGGTATTTATAGAAGGAGATCAAATGCTGTTTTTATCACCTGAAAGACACAATTTACATGGCGAGGACCTTTGCTAGATAGATGACTGACAGGTCCAATCACTTGCAAAGTTCAGATCAGTTACATGTCATACAAAATATGCCATTGTCAATCTCATATTGTCTTGGTATCAGAATACTATTATTGACGTTACAAAAATAGTATATATCATTGTGAACTAAATTAAAGGGTGCTAAGTGGTTAGTACTGATATTTCACAGTGCTTGGTCTGTCATCTGTGAGGTATGCATATTCAGCCTATGTGTGTGTGTATGTGTTTTGTGTGTAAGAGTGAGTGTGTGTGTGTGTGTTTTATGTGTAAGAGTGAGTGTGTGTTTTGTGTCTGTCTGCCCTTTGACAGGTGACCTGCTTTCCTTTCACAGTTTGTGAACTATCAGTCCTTTTAAGTACCCATAGGTGCAAGTGTGTATGTGTGTGTGTGTGTGTGTGTGTGTGTGTGTGTGTGTGTGTGTGTGTGTGTGTGTGTGTGTGTGGATCCTGCATTATACTGTGATATGGTCTGTTCTCCCCAAGACGTTGAGTTGGATAAAGTAGATATCAGAGATTGAATGAATGGATATGCATTAAGTTAACTGACAATCTTTTTTAGAACTGTATCCTATCTTATGAAAGTAGTTGCTCAAATAATATCAGCATCTACTTAGTGAAATTCCTTGAACAACTTTAATGATGCAGCATTGCATTTAGTTAGACGTTGCATTTTGTTAGAAACATGGAATGACTTATAACAACGCATATTTCACTCCCGTTATTTTACATAAATTTAACTCTATGAAATCCCCTCTTTGTCCACACTGCAAAATTCTATCGGCTGATATACTCCATCTATTCTGGAGCTGTAAGTGTGTATTTAAACTTTGGGACTCCCTTAAATTTCAATTACAAAAAAATGGGTTGCCAATCATCCACACTCACCTGGGAATTTACTTTTCTACATATCCTACCAAATAATATTTCTAAAACTCAAGCAATTACTATGATTAATCTTTTTCTCCTAATGAAACTTTATATAGCAACCAATTGGCTTAATCTAAATAACATTTCCTGGGAGGGTTTTAGATTAATGGCAACCAAGCATCTCTTAGCCCATAAAACTTTAATTGACAAGGGGAACAAAAACATCAAACACAGGAAATTATGGAAACAAATCTTTATTATTATTCTTGCCTAGCCCATTACAGTGCAGTAAACTTAACTACATATAAAATGTTCCATATTAAACTATATTCACAGCCCACAAAATGTTTTTTTTCTTCTTCTTCTCCCTCCTTTTTATAATATATATTTGTAATCACAATAACTTTCACTGAATTGTAACATTTTCTCTCTTGAATATTGAAAGCATCTATGTATATAGTGTAAATAGTATTGGTTGATTGTTTTACTTCCTATTGTACTACCAACAATGTATAAATTTTTTTTTTCTCTCTGAAGTGATGTTACCTCTACTTACTATACTATGTTTGCTATATTATATCAATGAAAATAATAAATAAGGAATTATTGAAAAAAAAAAAAAAGAAACATGGAATGCCAGTAGAGTAACACTATTCTGTACTGTTGTTGTTGTGTCTTTCGGCTTTTCCCGGTTAGGGGTCGCCACAGCGGAACTCCGGTCCGCTAATGATTGGCAGTAGATTTTTACATGCCGAGTTGCCAGCTCTGATGTACAACCTTCAACGAAGGTACGCCCATTCATGCATGTCTCCACACAGAAGACGCTTTAGCTGAGAATCAAACAGGACGTCTTACTGTAAGGCGACAACGCTACCGCAGCACCACCACCGAGATAAGTCACTACTATAGCAGGGAACTGTGGTAAATTCTGACAGTGAATCATTATCATCTATGGTAATTCTGAACAAATGGTAAGGGATATCAAATTAGTTTTAAATTTTCATAAGTTAAATAGTCAGCCTACATGTATTCCTATCCATTAGCCCTGATAAGTAAAATCTAAGAGAAGCTAATGCATGCACACTATATAAGTATTGTGGAGCTTGCAGGAGTGTATTGGCAAATAACTCTTGCTGAAGTCTGAAAGGGAAAAACAGTGTTTTTGTCATTCCATTGGGGAGCATCCATTCTACACTGATATCTTTGGATCTTCACACATCATCAATTGCATTTCGGAAAGTAGTAGATCATGTACTAGGTATTCATTCGGAATATTCATTGGCTTGTTGTGATGACATTATACTATTTATTCAGACAAGAACAAGTCATTTAGATAATTTGCAAAGTACCTTGTCCTCGTAAGAACTCTTTAACCACAAATCCCAAATTGACTTTCTAGAGTGCCATGCAGGTAATGAAACTTTCAATTAATAGAAAAAAAATTAATAAAACCATTCACTTGAAAACTTCACAGACATTAAAGCTAGCTCATACCTTAATATGACTCACTGGCTATTACTTTAAGACCATTCCGCATTTTACAAACTTGACTGTTCCTTTACCCAAAGTAACCAAGTGGAAAGAAAAGGTTTTCATACGATTAGAATAAAAGAATGCCAGTCTGCCTTGGGAATCATACATTAAATATGGAATAGTTTTCCCACACTACAATTACAGGACTTTACAGCTCTTTTTTCCTCTGTATACCAGTTCTTCTAACCAAGGGTTAGGACCTGTACTGGAAGAGAATATATTCAGCTAGAGATACCATTAATGTAGTCATAAGTTACAAAAGAAAAAGAGATAAATGAAATATGTAACAAGTGAGAAATAATACCTGGAAAGTTAATGGGCAGTCAACAATTTTAAATATAATCTACTAGGGACCATTCAACATGTGAACTGATGATAATCCATTAAAATAGCAACATAATAGGAAAGATCATGAAGACTGAAAATTGGAATGTTGTTTCTTTTTTTCAGACTTGCCAGTATTCAGCAAAACTCCGATTCAAAGTCTCTAAATATTGTGGCAGAATTTCTTAGTAGATAATGATTATGATAAAAGGGAGACAAGAATGGGGATACCAACATCTTACTTCATTTTGTATTCTCATACTAATTATTTTTATTTCTTGTTTTTAAGAAGGAAAAGTGGAAAACCACTCCTTATAACTAAGTGGGATCATAAATAATCAACAACTTCTGTGTATATTGTTGCATGTAAACTGATTATAAAGGGGTGGAAGCCATTAAACTACACAAAAAAATATATTCAAAACAAGACCTGGGGTGGTTCTGTCATTTCCCAGTGTTCTAAACAGTATGCATATTAATTATGCCCCTTGGTTAGAATATTTAGAGCATAGTCATTGGGTGAATTGAGAAGACGTTACTCTCTCCATCTTGTAATTATATGAAAAGAATGCTTCCAACTGCAGCTATACTGCATGAGGAGCTGTTGTGTATCTCTCTTTATGGCAGGAATAGCAGTCTTTACATTGAAAGAGCAACTACTCTCCACTTCAACTATTTAAAATTATTTTAAATTATACACTGATGGGTCATTGTTATTCAAAAACAAGTACACTGATTGGACAGCCCAACTCATGTACCCACTAGAAATCGAGCATATACCAAC
The DNA here is from genome assembly GCF_019279795.1 of Protopterus annectens. Lineage (NCBI taxonomy): Eukaryota > Metazoa > Chordata > Ceratodontiformes > Protopteridae > Protopterus > Protopterus annectens. Next base: position 616,912,168 of record NC_056729.1, on the reverse strand, counting down.
AGAAAAAAAAAAGTTTGGTGCTAAACTACGATTAAGCGGACAGACTTTTATATTGGAATATGCTATGGAGGGACAGTGCACCCCTACATTATCCTCAACAGGTGCCACCAAGATAGTTTTTGCCAATGCAAAGAGGCAAATACAGTGCTTTTGAAATGTACAATAAGTATTCATAACAGGTATTTTAGTGTAATGCCTAGATCATCTGCATCACTGGAAAGCAGAGGTCAGACAGAGTCCTCCTAAACTGTACAGTAAGTATTCATAACAGGTCTGTTTTAGTGTAATACCTGCATCATCTGCACCACTGAAAAGCAGAAGTCAGACAGAGTGTTCCCAAACTGTTCAGTAAGTATTTGTAAGAGGTCCATTCTACTGTAATACCTAGAATACCTGCACCAATGGAAAAAAGAGAACAGACAGAGTGCTTCAAACTGTACAGTAAGTATTCATAACAGGTCTGTTTTAGTGTACTACCTCGATTGTCTGTGCCAATAGAATGAAAAAGGTCAGAAAGCTTGCCCCAAATTGTACAGTAAGTGTCCATAACAAGTCTATGTTAGTGTAATTTACTGCATAACTACAAGGGCACTTATGGACATACTCTCATTTCCCTTTTCATTTTCTGTACTATTTTTCACTTTTTCAGCAGATTGAACAGAACAGTCTCCTGTACTGGAAGAGTAGAGAGTGTCTCTACAGACACAGGAGTAAGCAAGATAACTGTCAATACTATAGTTCGATATTGATATATGTTCATAGGTGTACACTTAGCTAATGAACGTTGAGGTCTTTATAAGCCTAGCCAAGCATCTCAGTTGGACCATTGCAAGATTATATGCCTTATGGGTTATTTTAAGGGGGAAACGTAAGCTAGAGTAAGATTTACAGGCTTCAATGGTCCAGGTTTCTCTTAAATAAAGTTATCAAAGAGCTCTGCTTCATATGGATGGAAATTCTGTTTCAGAGAAGAGGAATTCTCTGAGACACATATATGTCCCTCCAGTGTTTCCTATTTATGTTAAAGCAAAATTTAAACCCCCAGATTGAGTAATTCCGATGCTATTCATTACACCAAAGGTCCATTACAATGGAGTCCAAGGATGCCTTGTATGCCAGGCATGGATCGCACCTCCACAGTCTGTAGGAAACAGAACACATAGGGCTTTGAGGTTATCTGCATAGGCCATGCTGTTTGCACCCTGTATTCTTTTTGTGAGGAACCTCTAATGGATGTTCCAGTTATTGCATGTGCTTTGTCAGGTACATACCAAAGGGGGCATTATACTGATGGAACTGATGAATGCCGAATACAGCAGAACATTGACCTGACTAGACCTAAACACCATGCCCCTGCTAAAGTTCAGCAACACAGTATGATTGCTAAACTGCATCACACACATGTTGGTTGAAAGCCAGGTTAATGTCAATATACATATCCAAATCCCTGACTACTAGATCTACTCTTGGGGGTGTGCTATCAATGAGGTAATTTCCTAGGGTGGCTGCCTTCCTCTAGGGTACTAGTGTGCATTTCTTGGCATTGAGTTGTAAGTCATAGTTTTGGTTAGTCCTTCCTGTAGGATATTAGCATCCAGGGGAGATTCTATGACTTTTCCTAGTTTGCAATTATCTGCAAACTTGGTCAGTCAGAGACCATTGACATTGGCCTTGACGTCCAAAAAGTAGATGCCACAAAGGAGCAAACTTAACAAGGAATCCTGAGGGACTCTATTAATGACTGACTTCTTTATGGAAGTCACCTCCCCTATCCTAACTTCCTGGGTTCTATCTTAGAGCCAGCTGGCTATTCTGTGCATAATATAGGTGTTTATGCCTATATCCATGAGTTTGGTGACACTGCCTGAGTGGGGTATTGTACCCTTAGCCATGTCAAGATAGGCAGTGTGCACCATTTTGTCCTCATTCATTGCCTTGGTGGCCTTCTCAAAGATGTACACCAGGATGAGTAGGAATAATCTGTCCTTGAGAAAACCAAACTGCATTGGATCTGGTGTTTGAAGGTTTTTCTGTATCCTTATTAATCATTTCCATGATAATTCTTTCTATGGCTTTGCATATGAGACTAATCAGACTTAAGAGCATGTAATTCCCAGGGTCCACTTATGGCCCGCCCTTGTGCATAGGGATGATCATTGTAGTTCTCCGTTAACGTGGCACCAACCCTGTCTGGAGGCTATGATTAAACAGTGATGCCAGTAGTCCTGGTAGGTCATGTTTCAGGCTATTTAGGAGACATCCTGGGATATTATCAGGGCTCATTGATGTAATGTTTTTTGCCTTATAGAGCGCATCTAGGACCTACTCCCTGGTGATGGTTGGACAGGGGTTGTTTGATGGCATTTTCTGCCAGGTGGCTGGGAGAGACAGGGGAGTAAAATTGGGGAAGAATTTGTCAAACAGCAGATTTGCTATATCTTCTGTCCCTATGTTGGTGGCTCCATTTACAATCAGCACTACTAACTGCTGTTCGCTGCCTTTGAGGTTTTGGACACAGCTAAAGAAAGCTTTATAAAGGTTATAAGGGGTTAGAAGGTTATCATATCATAAGGTATAGTTATATTTTGTTAGTTGTAACACTAATGGGTGGCAATACTACACATTTCTGAACACACCTTCTCTATCTATGTTGGCATAGGAACTGGTCCACACAAATAAGATGTTAGTGGTTTCCACACCTTCACTTCAGTAAGCATATGCCTTTCACATCACTGAACCTACACATTAAAGATTTTGAATGTACTACATGTACTGGAGCTTTTCTCCTCTGGCCTCTACTGAAAAGGGGCCTTTGTGGCCAGCCAAACTTCCCTGCCAACAAATGTAAAATAAATGAATAAATAAATAAATAGCTGCTGCAGCAGATTGCCACACATCCAAAGCTGTTGTCCCACTGACATAGGATCATATGAGGTTACAAGGCTAACAGCCCCAGGGGCCCTTACAACCCTAGTCAAGTTCATCCCATGTTCCCAAGGGTATCTTGTTCAAGCAGGCACTAAAATCAGCACCTTGCCTCTGTCAAAGAGGTATACAGGTGGAACTCCCAGGGTGAATTTCTGGTTACCCATCCAATCATCCAAATTGTGCTAAAACAGGGCCAATGAGGGGGTTTGTTTAACATGAATAGGAAGCTTGTTCCAAAGGTGGGGCAACCTCTGTGAGACAAATCTGTCTCTCCAGCAAGTTCTCTTGATGTCACATACCAGGTTAAAGTCCTTTGAGTGAGTGACTCATGTGCCATTTGACTTACGAATGTGCAGCATTTCCATTAAAGCTGGGTCAGAGACAACTCTATATACAAGGCACAGGTTGCCTCTGAGCATTCTGGACAACACAGAGTAAAATGCCAATGATTTCAGTCTGTCCGCATAAGACAGATCTTGAAGACCCTGAATTTTCTTTGTAAGGAACCTTTGTATTCTCTCCAATTGTTACAGGTGTAAGGAAAGAAACATAGTAAAGGGAGTGTTGTACTTTATTATTGGCCTGATGAGAAAAGAGTACAGGGGGGTTATAATCTCTTTTTTTCTGGAGGCAATGCCCTTACTTATGAGATGAGCAATATAAAATGCCCTTCTTACCACTGTGGAGACATGGTGATGGAAGTTAAGGTTGCTGTTCACTTGTGTGCCCAGATCTCACACCACTGATTGTGTGCTTAGAGTATTGCTATTGATGTGGTAGTTTGCAGGAACATCACCCTTGCCGAAGGGGATGATAATGCATTTTTTGTGTTAAGTATAAGACCTTGACTTTGGCACCGGTTATTAGTCTGCATAAGCCCTTCTTGCAGGATGTTGACATCACTAGGGGTTTCAATGATTGCTCCCAGTTTGGAGTCATCAGCAAACTTTGTTAGCCAAAAGTCCTTTAATTTTAGCCTGTACTTTGGAGAAGTAAATTCCAAACAGTAGGGGACCCAGAACCGATCCCTTTTGAACACCACTGGTTACAGGTCTGTTGGAGGAGGTGGAGTCCCCTATTTTGACTGCATGAGTTCTATCAGTGAGCCAGCTTGCAACCCACCTGACAATATATGGGTTGATACCCAGCTGGGTGAGCTTATCAATGATGCCTGAGGAGGGATTGTGTCAAAGGCCTTGGTTAAATCTAGGTAAGCCGTATACACAGATTTGCCCTTGTCTAGGGCTTTGGTGACTGTCTTGAAGGAGTCCACCAAGTTTAACAGGCATGATCCCCCTGACAAAGCCAAACTGGGTGGGGTCGAGCATTTGGAGATTTCCTATATCTTTGTTAATAAGGTCCATGATGATTCATTCCATGGCCTTGCAGATAAGGCTGGTCAGGCTAATGGGTCTATAGTTCCCAAGGTCCATGGATGCAACCCCTTTGTGCTAAGGGATGATGGTAGCTGCTTTCCATTCCACCGGGATGAAGCCACTGCTTAGACTCATCTATGTATTACCCAGTCCAGGTGGTCCTACACCAAGCAATGATCATATTTATCCATATTTGGAATGCACTGGCCCACAAAATGCCTGTCTAAGCCACATATACATGGAATATCCATGGCATTCTGTCTTTATGACTACTCTGTCTTATAGTAAAGCCTAGCTGACATCATGGTACTTGCAGACCACTTGCGCAACAGATGCTAGTGACACCATATTGTCTGCCTTTTGTACATCACACTGGTATGGTGACCATGTCAGCCTGCATACTCTATGGCCAGTGGCCATCACTGTCAAGCTCCTCCTTGTCCATTTCCCTCTCAACATATCTACACAGGCATGCCCATGCAGTTTCTATGGTTTCTGTTGTCTCCTAGCAAACTACCCACCCTACTCTCAGAAATACATCCTGGGAGCAGTGTTAATATCCAAGACTGATTCTTTGTACTCACATCTTTCAACAGTAACATATCTTGTGCTGTCTTGTCATAATTATGTCTCCTACTATCACTGAATACCTAGCATATTCAGTCCTTCTATAGCTACCTTTATGCCTGACAGGCACAGGCATTATACTAATCTTTCTCTCTCTCTCATTCTTGTTATCCCTTCTTTGTATTTTTATTTGGTATTTGTTGTTTTGTTTTTCTCCACTTCTGTTACTATTTTATGCAGTGTTAGACACATTTTTTTCTGGGTTTACAGTGGTCCTCACTCAGTTGTCTTACCTTGCCTTCACCTGCTAGGTATCCATCTGTCTCCAGGTCACCCTCTCCATGATATAATGTAAGTCATCTATCCAGAGCTGACCTATGGGGTTCCTTAGTGGCTTCTGACAGTAGATCACGGAGGAGGGGTGCAGTCACACCATCTCATGACACTGCCAGTAGATCCCAGTATGTGACTTGGCAGGAGATGGAGGCAGTGATGAGTGTGATAGCTTACAGATGATTTGACACTCACATTAAAAGCCTAATGGACATTTGTGTGTCACTAGCAGAGATGTAACACAACCTGACACTGTTTAATGTGTCAGCTGAGGTAGGGCTCAATAGAGGGGGCAGTCATGGGGAGAATGATCTCTGATTGAGTTTTACCCAAGGCAACACAAAAATGAGTCAAGCTAACAATCACCAGTTATGGCAATCCCCTCCCTTGAGTGTCACCTCCCTCCCATGTCTGTAGTAAAATCCTCCCTATCACTAGTTGTCCACTTTTTGTCAGTATGTGCCTATTCATCCCCAATTTCTATCACCGCCTCTCATGTTGGTCTTTGTCTTGTTTTGTTCCTGTTTGTGTGCTCATGCTTCCATTCCTATGCCCTCTTTCCTTTGCTCATCTTCCCCTTTCGTTCTTCTTCATCTACTCTTGAAAAGAAATAAAAATGGGTACCTTTCCTAACAAAGTGTACCCTTGCTCTTCCAACTCCGTCCCCCTCTTTCCTGTGTTCTTCTGTATGTTCCTCTACTTACACCTTTCTGACTATCCACTGCTCCCTCTTCTCCCCATTAATATGACTATAACTGGTAGGGACTTTACTGTAAGCCACATAATATGGCTATTAGCAATTCTTGTAGCATTGTGATGTTGCACATGTAGATATGCATGCTCATGGGCATGCTACATGCATACTACTCATACCTCTCAACCTATTAGAGCAAGATATCTGGTCAAAGCCATGAATAAAAGTGGGACAAATGCCCAAAAATAGGGACAATTTATAAATAGTTTATAAATATTGCTCTTACAAACTTGGAAAGTTGATAGAATAACAGGTTCTGCATCAGCATTAATTTCCTGATGGGTATGGAGTCTGAATCTCAAATGTCTGTCATTCATTTTTAACTTCAATCTTTAATGATTTGCCACTATTTTGCCAGAAAACCACAATTTTATGAAAAACGGACCAAAATTATGAGGCAAAAATCTGGACATTCTGCAAAAATCTGTACAGTTGAGAGGTATGAACTACTGCTACTTGTAAATTCCATAACCACAACAAAAGTACACTCCTGTATTTGCTGGCACTGTCATTTATGAGTGGATTCCATAATTAAATGATTATTGTGGTGTTAAATACCTCACATTTAATTGATAATTACCTTACTGCAGCAATGCTGGACCTGGCAACTTTCTGCTACCCATTGCATGACCACATTAAACATGTTTCTGAATCCCAGGGTGTGGTTGGAAACCAGACAAGAACAGAAAGAAGCTCTTATGGTTTACAAGACAGATTTCAAGAAGCTGATAAAAAGAATGTTAGATTTGTATACAGTATGAAAAGGTATACAAAGGCTATGGAGATTTGAAAATAAACACAAAGTTGTAGATGACATTAAAGACTAGAATACTAATGAGACAAGTACGGCTATAACAAAAGGAGGCAATATAGTTTAGGTATGTAAGCAGAGAAAGAAAACCCAGGAAACACTGTTAAAGTAAGGGAAGAACTAGTCTTTGGAGAACAGCCCATACAAGAAAAGTAGAAATTGGGGGGGGGGGGTATTAGTTGCTTGTAAATACTTTCAGACATTGCCTGAAAGCACTGTAAAGGGAATACAATGCCAAGTCAGTGCATATAAATGATTTACCAAGTATGGAAGTGGTAAGTACCTATGGGCAAAGGAACTTCTCACAAGCATTTAGTCCAGATAAGAACTGGTATGCCTATCTTCCATTTCTGCAAACAGCTGCACAGATTTTTTAGTGGTCTCTGTTCACCAATGCACTCACTACCTCACCAGGTGATGTCTAAGCCAATATATCTTAATTTATTCATTCTACAATTACCATAGGGTATATGCCTCAGGACCACTTCAACCCTCCTAAAAACACATGGTATTTATCATACCAGGTGTCCCTGCACTTTTATGTCAGGGTAATCCTAAGGGCTATGTTTGTAAAGGCTCCAGGGCCATTAGCCTAGTACACACTTATGAAAACACAAGTTATGCTGGAAAGCTGAGTCACCTCTTGTGAAAAGTTGTGATCATTCAGAAGTGCAGAGACGAGCTAACTGTAAAAAAAAAACATTAATTCAGGAAATCTGTGAGCTCCTCTTTGAGACTTATTCTATATACTTTATGCCCCCCTTTCCCAGTAATTTTACTTCCTTTACAGGAGGCATTGTCGGTTCACTTTCTGATGTTGTATCAGCTTGTCAAAGCTCAAATACACAAGCTTACTCCTTTAGCTTCTATCTTTACTCATGATTTGTATGACAAAATCACTAATATCTAGTGCAATTTAAAGATGGCTACATTACTAAAAAACAAAACCAGCCTTGAACTATGCTACTTGTAAGAAAAGTGCATTAACAAAGCAAGCAGAACATTGCTAAGCGAATAAAGGATCTAATGGATGAGATGGAACACAAAAGTAGAGGTGAGATGAGTGGACTCAAAGTATAATTTGGTTCAAGGAGTTATGGGAAGAAGCAGGTTGAGGAGTTCTGCAGGGAGTAAATTTACTTTATGGTGACATAATGTGGCTTTAGGAAATGCTAGGTTAAGTCAGGTTTTGTCAATGATAGCAGTTTGGAAAACTAATTATTGCATGGGGTGTTATCAGAGATACTGCATGAAACTGGATTTTAGTTGCTCTTACTTAGCATAATAAACAGGTATGAGCAGAGAAGCATGAGGAGTAAGGATTAACTGAACAGAGGATAAGCTGACTAGTCATTAAACAGCAGTAAAAAGAAACTTTAAAGCATAACAGAAAGAGTGGAACTGTGGAGACGTTATAAGGGAAATAAAATTATGGCAGGAGTTTTTTTTTCCTCTCTTTTCCTTCTAAGTCTTTATTCTCCCTTTCAATTAAGTTACCATTACCATCCTAAATATTTAGATACTATGTAACCAAAGAATCTATTCCTGTTCTCTACATGAAAGGAAATTGTAATTGTGTCTTCTTTACTATGATTGTATATGTAACTAAACTATGTAATGCGGAGCTTTTCTCCCCGGGCCTCCACTGAAAACGGGTTCCCTGAGCCCAGTGGACCTCCCCGGTCATCAAACTGGAAATAAATAAATAATAAAATCAGAGTTGGAAATGCAGAACTGAACAGAATAGCACCATTCCTGAAAATGGGAAAGCCTGTCAAGGAGCAGAAAGAATCCCTGGGATAAGGACTTAAAAAATCCAGGAACAATGACATAAATAGTTACAGAGTAGCAGAGATGATGGAGAAATGATTACAGATGAGTTTATTGATAGAGTAACTGGTATTTCACTTGGAAGATTTTATTACATGTGGTGTTAGGCAGTCAAGGAAGAAGCTTAATTTTGATGAAAACTGCATTAGAACTAATCTTCTATCTATCCAGAAAATTACTTGTGCTGGTGAAAGCCACTGTGATAACAAGATAAGCAAGACAGATCAGATCTTCCTCTTTGCAACAAGTCTCCAGCTCAAGCTGGTGATCCCCAGAGTTTTCCAGGGAGGCTGAGCTATGACATCTTTGCCATGTCCTGAGTATGTGTAAAGACTTTCCATCAGTGTGCCTAACTTGGTGCACCTTCCCATGTTAGGCACCCATGTACATCCTCACTAGTTAGTCAAGCCCAATTTCATTGGCTCCTCACACTTCAGAGGATCAGTTTTTAGTTTTGGACCCACCCACTTGCCAGGATCCTCATTTTGTCACAGAGAAAGAGCTCATAGCTCTCAATCTCTTGGCACAAAAAATCTGGACAAAGCCAAAAATAATGGGGGGACAAGGCCTCAAAAATAGGGACAAATTTTAAATATTGCTGTCATAAACTTAGAAAGTTGTAAGAATAAAAGATCTTGTTTACCTTGCACTTTCTGAAGTATACAAAGTCAGAAACTCAAACGACTGTCATTATTTAGTGAATTCAAACCTCACTGACTTGCCACAGAAATCCAGAAAACCACAAATTTAATAAGGAACAGACCAAAAATATGAGGCAAAAAATCAGGCATTCTGTGAAAATTTGTATTGCTGAGAGGTATGAAAGAGCTCTATAACTCTGTGATCCTACTTTCCACCGGTTGTAGCTGCAGTCTCACTCTCTCAGATACTACCTAAAGCTCTTTGTGACAAGTGACGGTGGGGACATAGGCTAATAGGTAAATTAAGGTAAACTGAGGCATTCATCCAGTACAACAGCAGATTTAGTGAGACTAGCCATCAGAGAGATTTAGATTTATGTGGGACCGAAGAAGGAATGGAGGAGACAGGGGTACGAAAAAATCAAGTTTGGAGGATAGCTGCAATACTCAGACTCAGTCTTTTTGCATTTTTTCCTTTCGTATTTTCGTGCATTTGTATATGACTGGTTATATATATATTTTCAGATTTAAATAGGATGCTGTGGCATTTGGTGTGTGTGTGTGTCAGTGGTGACGTGGACTTGATCATCTTCTCTTTGTCAGGGTGGGGAGCACTTAACAGCCCTGTTTCTGTACATCTTGTGCCTCTTGTATATGCAAGCCCAGTTGTTACACCTGGTGTTGGAGCATTTAGACTGATGTAGCTAGCTAGCCTTGTAGTACTAATACTCTCTTACCTCTTTGGCAAGACACCCTTCTCTATCTGCTTCTGACATCTCCTAGGGTATACTCTGTGCTTTCAGTGCTTCTGATTGAGGGATGCTGGGATGTTAACTCTCCCTGAAAACAGCAGTGTGTGTGTCTGTGTGTGTGTCTGTCTGTTTGCCTGTGAGTACCTTTGTGTCAGTTCTGTACTGTAATTTGTTTATATTTCACTAGGGTCACATTTCTATATCTGCCTTGTGGTGTCAGAGTGCTATCCTGCTTGGGAATCCATGCAACTGTGGATGTTTGTAGAGAATAAACACTTTTATGCAGTGCTTCTGTTGCAGTTGCAATTTCTACACTTTTGTTGTAGTAGCTGTAGGTGGTATATGTTCTGCTGCTGCTTCCTGGTGCTATTTTTCCCGTACTGTTGACTTTTACTAAACAATGCTTCCTCCCTCTCAAGGGGCAGATGCCTTTTTGCATGTAGTGTTACATTTGACCTGCTCTTCTGGTTTTTTTTTGTTGTTTTTCTTTCAGCTTTTCCCGGTTAGGGATCGCCACAGTGGAACTCCGGTCCGCTAATGATTGGCAGTCGATTTTTATGGTGCCAAGGTGCCAGCCCGACACCCAACCTTCAAAGAAGGCATGCCCATTCACGCATGTCTTTTGAATGCAACTCGACCGCGGGGAGGACATGCAGACTCCAACAGAAGGCACTCCAGCCGAGAATCAAACAGAGAACTTCTTGCTGTGAGGTGACAACGCTACCGCTGCACCACCACGGCTTCATATTTGGCCAGCTCTTCTACTTTGCAATATTGACATTTGAGTTTCCCAGCCAAATCTTACAGAGCTTGTTTCACTGGTGTGCAACATAGGAAAATGTCCCATGAGCTCACAGTTTGAATCCTATTTTGTCTTTTCTTTGATTGTTTTGCAGAACATACATCAGGACAGAGAAAGGGGAAGTTCAGGGTTCTGCCACAGGTAAATGAAAATAAATAAACAAACAAATAAATAAATATTGAAAAAATAACTGAAAGAAAACAGCTACTGCCTATAAATCTCACCCAATATACATATATATATATATATATATGTATGTATTTAACACAAGTTCGTATTACTATATTTTTTATTTATTTTTAAACTTAGCATAATTATCATTCACACAACTTCATTATGGGAAGCCTAAAACAACCCTCCTATCCAATATTTTGGTTCATAACAGTGTTATACAGAAACATAAAGAAAATGTTAGAAAACCTTCACCAAATATTGAAAATAGAAAAAGAAAGTATCTTTAAACCCTAGCAGACAGCAAAACGTATAAACCACAGTTTTCTTTTGTGGGTTTAAAAATGCAAAGTTAATACTGCCACGACTGAAGAACACATGAGTTCTAGAAGGAGTCTTCTGATTCAGATAAAACTAATATATGCTGCCATGTGTAGGGAATCTCAAATAAATACTTGAGTGTGAACTGCTGAACTCCTCATAGACAAAACAATGTTAAATATCAATATTGCACAGAATAGGTGTACTATACAGACAAAGCAGGCTTTTAATCATTTTAAAATAGGAAGTGAAAAGTTATGGCAGGTTTAAACAAATATGTTGTTGTGTCTTTCGGCTTATCCCGGTTAGGGGTCGCCACAGCGGAACTCCGGTCTGCTAATGTTTGGTAGTGGATTTTTACGTGCCGAGTTACCAGCCCTGACGCACAACCTTCAACGAAGGCACGCCCATTCACGCATGCCTCCACACAGAAGACGCTCTAGCTGAGAATCGAACGCGACAACGTCTTGCTGTGAGGCAACAACGCTACTGCAGCACCACTACCGCGGGTTTAGGTTTAAACAAATATAACATCTTAAATTTAAGGAACTACAAAACTGTATGACTACACAAAATAAATGCCAAACTGTAAAATATTAATTTTACCAGAGATGCATCGAATGTTATCCTTAGGTACTGAATTTTGCAATTTACTCATTCTGACTGTGATATATTTAATCATTAAGATCCTAATGTATTTTCTGTAGTTTGAGTTCAGATCATGTCTGAAATGGTCAGTAGACAAGCCCACTTACCTGGTGAACAAATACTAATACATGATAAATAAACAATAATGCAGAACTTTCTTTTCAAATTCAGCACTGGACTTAATTGAAGAACAACGGAATTCAGCATTTTCTAGTAAGTGAAAAACATATAATGAAGCTTCCTGGTCTTACTTCCTTGTTTGCAGTCATAGCCAGTAAGCATCTTGACTCAATGCCCTCACACATCAGAAACTTCCATTCAATCCTATGATGGAAATACCTTTCAAGGGTTACAGGTAGTCTCCCAAATCAAAACAGTGTCTCTTCAGTGCAAGATTATCAGATTAATTTCAGTTAAACCCTTGTCACACACTAGTCCTGCCAGATTACTAATTTTTTCATTGCAGCAAACTTTTGAAAGGGGAATCTGTAAAATGATGGAATACCAGATATGCTACTCCTACCCTTTTTAATGCAGAACATGTATTTGCTTTAACTTGCATTGCATTTTCATTTATATTCATACTCTTATGAGCTTATCATGGACGTTGACTTTAGCCTCAACACAGTATATCTCCAACTTTCTTCAAATCACAGCCTTCACAATTTTTAACATTTTTACTTCAGCAGAGCATTTAAACAATACATTATAACCACTGTAGTAATAGTTTCTCCACCCTAGAACTAAAAAAAAAACAGTTTTTCCACTCTTTGTTTCCTGACCTAGTTTAACACCTCAAAAATCATTCTAAGTGCTTTATTTGTACTTTTTGCCTGTTTTCCACAACACGGCTACCAATGGAGCTTGATGTATCGATGTGATCTTGTACTTCCTCAAGCCTTTCTCTTTCCCATAATACTTTGCATGATTCATGCCAGACATAAGGAAGTACCTTTGAATTCCCATGCCATTGACATATAATGGGATTTGGGAGGGTCACTGTTATTTTCTTTACCTTTTGTAAAAGGACTGCTTATAGATAGATAGGTAGATAGATAGATAGATAGATAGATAGATAGATAGATAGATAGATAGATAGATAGATAGATAAAGATTGAGAGGTTCATAGGTATATACTTGGCTATTGTAGCTACTGATCTATGAGGGTTTTAAGAAGTCTAGCCTTACATTTTCATGGTAGTTTTTAGCCCTTATATTTTGAATATGAATAACACAGAGGTGGAGAGGATAAGGACATATTGGGACATTAACTTGCTACCTCTACCATGAGGGACATGGATACTACACCAAGGTGAAATTGTAGTTTCCCACCCATTCATCCAAATTACAGAGTAAGAAAAGTACTTCACTTTATGTGGAGTGTAAGACAGTTCCATAGAAAAGATATTCTCTAAGATACATACCTATCCTTCCAACATGCTCTTATTTGTGCTGCAAAAGTAATTGAAATCCTTTGAGTGTATATTTATGCTACCATGGACTTGCAAGTGTGTAATAGATCTGACAGGATAGGGTCCATTAAAGTTCTGTATGCAAGGCAGAGGTCACCTCTTAGTAGCCTGTATGATACTGACAAGACAGACAAAGCTGTGAGATGTTTTGCATAGTTTTTGTGATTTAGTCTCTTGATTTTTTTAGTGAGAAAGCATTGTAGTCACTCCACTGGTGACAAATGTTTGGACATGTACATACCAAATAGGGCATTTATAGTCAACAATTGCCCTGATGAGAGCCAAGTACAGGGGAATGACTACATTCCTGGACCCTTAAAAACATGCCTTTAGAAATAAGCTGTGTGATGAAAAAGGGGTTCCTTACAATAGAGGATATGTGATGATGAAAGGACAGTTCATTACCAGCACAAGTTTACACATCCCTGACTACAGGATCAACTTTCAGGGGTGTGTTGCCAATGTAATAGTTATAAGAGATTACACATGCATCTGGAGCATTTCTCCCTGGGCCTCTGCTGAAAATTGTCTCATTCCAAGTCAGACTTTCCCGGTTAACAAATGTAAAATAAATAAGGGAAGTGATGTTTGCAAAGGATATAGTTATACATTTCTTGGCAGTTAGCTTTGGTCTGTGGTTTTGACACCAGCTCTTGGTTTGGGAAAGGCCGTCTCGGAAGATTTTGTTGTCTTCTGGAGGTTTTATGGTGGCACCAAATTTACAGTTATCTGCACACTTGGTCAGCTATAAATCCTTAGCATTTGCTTTGATCACTAAGAAGTAAATTCCTAAAAGGAGTGGCCTAAGGAATGAACCCTGAGGTACACCACAAGTGACGGCCACCCAAATTTCCTGGGTTCTGATTTTTAGCCAATTTGCTATCCAACGAGTTACAGATGGATTTGCATTTAGCTGGGAGAACTTATCAACAATATATGAGTTTGGGATGGTGCTGAATAGCTTTGTGAGGTCTAGATATGTGATGTGTACTGATTTGCCTTCATCCATTGCTTCAGTAACCTGCTCAAAGAAATTGAGCAAATGAAATGGAGAGAATCTGCCCTTGATGAATCCAAACTGTCTTGGGTCAATAGCTTACAGGTTATCTATGTCCTTATTTATTAATTCCATAATGATCTTTTCTCTCTCTAAGACCAAGAACACTGCATCAAGGGGCCCAGGCAATATCCCAGGATGCCTTCTAAATAGGATGAAATATGATCTATCAGGGCCTCTGGAATTACTATTTAACTGTAGCCTTCAAACAGGCTTCATGCCTCATGAATGAAGAAAGGCAACAATCATCCCTCTGCACAAAGGTGGGCCATCTACAGACCCTGGAAACTGCAGACCCATAAGTCTTACTAGTCTTGTATGTAAAGCCATGGAAAGAATTATCATGGAGATGATCAATAGAGATATAGTAAACTTCCAGACACTGGACCCAACCCAGTTTGGTTTTGTCAAGGGCAGATCATGCCTACTCAGCCTGTTAGATTTCTTTGAGAAGGTCACCAAAGCAATGGACGAGGATAAAATCATTCACACTGCCTACCCTTGACCTGGCCAAGGCATTTGACACAATACCTCACTTGGGCATTGTTGACAAAATCAAGAAGTTGGGTACAAACCTCTATGTCACCCGGTGAATAGCCAACTGGCTCATAGACAGGACCCAGGAAGTTAGATTTGGGGAGTCCACCTCTACAAAGAGGCCAGTCACAAGTGAAGTCCCTCAGGGATCGGTCCTTGGACCGCTCCTTTTTGGCATTTACTTCTCAGAAGTCAAGGCCAATGTCACTGGTCTGTGGCTGACTAAATTTGCAGGTGATTGCAAATTAGGAGCTGTCATTGAATCTCACACTGATACAAATGTTTTCCAGGAGGGGCTGAGACAGACAAATAACTGATGTCAGAGCCATGGACTAAAACTAAATGCCAAGAAATGCATAATAGTATCCTTTGGGAAGTCATCCATCCCTGGTAACTGTCATATTGACAACACACACCTTAGAGTTGACCCAGTAGTCAGCGACTTAAGGACACACATAGATAGTAATCTAGCCTTTGATCATCACGTGTCTACAGTGGTGAGGAAATCATTCTATGTTGCACAACTTATAAACAAAGGTATGTCATATAAGTCCAAGGAAGTCATTGTTCTACTATATTCAGCATTCATCAAACCTATCAGTGAGTACAATGCACCCTTCGGTATGTACCTAACCAGGCATATCCAACAACTGGAACGTCCACAGAGGTTCCTCACTAAAAGAATACAGGGCATAAGTAATATGTCCTATGCAGACCTCCTCAAGGCCCTATCCCTGTATTTTGTCTCCTATAGGCTTTTGAGGGCAGATCTATGCCTGGCAAACAGGGCATTTTCAGACCCCACTCTGATGGACCTCCTGCACATCCACAAAACAAACAGTAGCAGAATTACCCATTCTAAAGACTTAAACCTTGCCTTTGATATAAATAGGACCTGCTGAAGAGATAGGTATGTATCCCAGAGACTACCCCAGTCTATGGAACAGGCTTCTCATCCATGTGAAGCAGTGTTCCTCCGTAACCCAATTCAAGTGCAATTTGGAGAATTGGATGGGAAACCAGAAATTCATCCCTGGTTTGGCACCTATGTCTCTAATGCAAACAGGTAACCTGTAAATGGTTCATCTCCCAGGCTGAAGCTTACACTTATCAAGGGTATCAGAACTTGTCAGAGCTTTGGGATGCATAGCTAGGCTTAAAAAGGCCCTTGTGGTCATTAGCCTAGTAAACACCTATGAACCTATAGTGTTTCAGCTGAGGCTGGTCAGGCTTATGGGTCTGTAATTACCTGGGTCCATTGGTGCCCCACCTTTGGGCAAGAGGATTCTGGTTGCTATCTTCTGTTCATCCATCACAAAGCTTTTTTGGAGCCTGATACTAAATAACCTCTGCAGGGGAGGGGATCTGACAAGTCATGTTTCAGGCTGCTCAGTATGTTATCTGGCCCTACAAAAGGGGTATTCTTGGCCTTCACTAAGAACCTTGAGAACTTGTTCTTGGGAGAGTTGAGGTTGGTGCAGATGTAGATACATGATCTGGGAATATGGGGGTGGGGTGAAGTCTGACCTAAATTCGTCTTCTAGCAAATTGTCTCTATTTTCTGAATCCAAGTAAGGGATTTCTTTTACTGTTATCTTTGCTCAGTGCTGGACATTGTTTCTCAGATTTCTAACATGGTTAATTAAGACTTTGTAGTTATCCTTCACTTGGATGGGTATTTTTACTTCATATCTGGCTTTGGTTGATTCAGTCAGGGTCTGGAGTACCCTGCTAATTTTACCAACAGCGTTATTGGCATATTGAGAGTTGCATTTATTTTTATGTGCAATGAGTTTTCTTTTGTTATAGAACCTATTTATATTAGGGTTCAACCACAGGATTTATTTTTACATTAGGCATTGTATTTACTTCTGAGGGGACAGATGTGTCTATGCAGCTGTTTACATGTGCATAGAATTTGTCAGTAAATGATGCCACATAAACAGGGGGTCATATAATAAATGGTTTTGTTAATAAGTAAGCTGTATGTGGAGGAGATCCAGGTCATTATCTTGTCTAAGAAGTCTGAAGGTGATTTTTTTAAGAATATGAAGACACTGTCATCTTTACTGCCATCATTTACTGTGGTGGGCCTGAACATGTGTTTGAAATTCATTGGCCTTGTATCAGGTTTCTGTGACAATGCATATATCAATATTTTCCAGTGTAGGGAGTGCTTGTATGGAGTGGAGGTTTTTTTGTCAAGGCTTCTAGTATTTAGAAGCAATGTCTTTATGTTATCTGGATTTTCCTTTGTTATCTTAGAAGCTTTAGAAGACTGATGTTGCCTAAAACTGGCACTATTGGGGTGTGCAAGGATTTAGTCAATATATAAAAATCTTGGGGGATAAGTGAAGATCATCCCTGGCAAAGCAATTAGGATTGTCTACCATTTTTTCCCAGTCTGATATATGTATATATTGTACTCCCTTAAAATGATACCAAAAGCTAAGACAATTATTGAAATTCATAATTGATTACTTGTATTGTGGCATCATTCTTGGTAATGGTAGAATGTTACTCAAAGCTAGGGGCATGCCTGCCTCACTCACATATTCTGAGAGCTCCATCATGTTTACCTTCATATAGTCTAGGGAGGTATGTCTCAAGTCATTTACATTCACATGCACTATGACTGTGTCATATGTGTACTTGTGATGTAAGGACTTGTGTGCATGTATGATGTGGTGAATCCTGGCACCTGATGGGCAAATGACCTTAACTCTCTCCTTACAAAACCTGATGATCCATCTGTGTGTTTCACCTATGACCAAGATATTTGGATATGTGGGGGCTTGTCTGGTGGCCTTTTGAATTGAATTAGTGTAACTCTTAGATGATGTCTTGTGGTAGAGAGAGCTTGTGTTGCATGGTTTTGAGGTTACTGAGGGTACTTGCTTCTTATGTTACATTTAGAAGGCCTTTTTGGTTTATGTAGGTTACTTTTAAGAGTCTTAATGTAGGCCTATGTGTTTGGTCTGATTTGTGTATGAATGGTTTGGTGTTATAGTAGGTGGTATTAACAAACTGTATGTTATGTGTCATAACTTTGTGTGAGAGCTTTGCATCCAAAAACATTATATAACTTAATTTCTCACACACTGTGTCAGTTTGTTTAAATAGTAGGTGGTTGTCAGTAAACATGAGACAATTGCTACATTGTCTCAGGATGCCCATTTCAACCAAGAGGGTTACAGAGATGGTTGGAAGGTGCAAATCCATGGTTCCATGTACTTATAATGTGAGCTGAAGGGGGAGTAGCACTAATGAGGGTTGGAATTGATTACTGGAGGGGCTATCTGTCTGGTAGTGGAGATAGTGATGGTTTCCACACAGATGGCATGCATCTAGTAATCAATGATCATTGGTTCCTTCTTTCACCAGAAGCAAAGGACTAGCACTTATCCCAAAATGCTTCCTGAGAAGTAGTATTAACCCTGACATCACTGAGTTCAATACATTTGCTGTAGTTTTCTCTTGATAGATACCCTGGCTAGAACCTACAGCAACTGGGGCAACAGAAAGTCAAGCTGCACAAAGGCCCCAAAGAGATTCTCACCAACACTGTAACCAGTCCATTCAGTGAAGTCTCATGCACACTGCCCAATCAGAGACCATCAGGAATCATTTCCTCTCTGCTCCTTCTCTCACCAGAAGTAAAGTACTGGCACTAATCTCAATCTGGCTCTTAAAATGCAATTTTCAACTTTCCAATGATTGGTAATCTCTAGAAAGACTAGAAAAAAAATGTCCATCTGCCCCTTATCTCACCAGAAGCAAAACAAAAGCTCTAAATTCCAGCTTGTTCCTGAGAAGCAGTTTGCAGACTTTCCAAAGATTGGTAGTCTAGTCCCAGATGTTACAGATTTTTTAAATTAAGATGGAGAAAAGGGATTTATGCTCTGAATGTTGCAGTATGCACCAAGTGAGTGGGATGATATGAAACACAGACTAATTCAAGCTTTAAGAATGTCAGTGGAAGGCCTTTCCAGTTTGAACTTTCAATGCTTAATAGAATGGGTGGATGAGATGAGAATGGGAGGAGCTTCCAAGGTCAAATTTACAGTAGGGGAGTGTAGTTCAGAAGCCAACAAGTTGTAAAGCACAACTGAGATTGGATGGGAGAGTGGAAACAATCCACTGCAGTCACACAACAGCGGTAATCTCACAGCACTTGCAGCTAAATACCCTAAACAAGAAATCTTACTTATCACCTCCTCCCACATATTAACAAGATTTAATTCCTTTTCCACCATTGAATGGAAAAGGAACTGCCCCTAGCTAAGAACTTTTAAAACTAAAAAAAAAAAAAAAACATTTTAAGGCAAAATAAATTTCAAAATAAAACAAACTGAAATATAATAAGAGCAAAATTAAAAAAAATGAAAAAGAAATGAATAATGGAAGTATCCAAAGCTTATATGAAGAAATAAAATCCAAAATCAAATAGCCACACACCAGTAGTTTTTCTGCTTACTGTAGTCTCTTTTTCTCACATTTTCATCATTCACAACTAGTTATGTGTGAACAGTAAGCTACAGCTGCCCTTGTCACACAGTGTATGGAGCTTCTTTACTGTCTCTGCAAACTGCTCATCCATTGCTTCTTTGAAGTAACATCAATCCTGTTATTTTTTTATGGCTTTTAATACACAACATAAAACTCTCAAAATTCCATTAGGTGTGGCTAAAGTGGATTTATCTTTCTATATTTCAAAAATTTGTGTTTGACAAAACTGTCTGAATTGGAAACTTTTGAAGCATGGCCCATGGGCCATTATCGGTCTTAATTGTGTGTAGTATCTGCAATATAGCACAAATTCTGTCGAGCATTACTGGCACATCATAACATAAGCTGATGTAGATGTGATAGGCTGCATAATTAGGATACTTGAATATTCATTAGTTACCACAAGAAATTGCCTTTATTGTGCACAAGACCACAATAAATATATGCTGGCCTTTGTCCACACATCCCTGGGTAGTTCAGACATTTGAATGAGTTCTCTGTTGTTTTATTAAGTGTTGCATTGACATAACAAACTGCCTTTAAAGTATTTTCAGTTACTTCATCCATAAAGAGAAACCAGTTAATTTCTCTGGCCATGTTTTTGGTTTTCTGAACCTTTAAATGTGCCATTTCCTGTCTTTGCAACTTTTCTAAAATGTTATAGGTATGTGGAGCCAATCTTCCTTTAGCAAATATGTGCATTAGTAAGATTTCTTATTTCTTTTTTTTTTTTACTTCAGATACCTTCCTATCATTTCAACATCACTATTCTTTATTTTTCATATGCCACATGCCATTTGTGTAATAATCCTTAGTGTGTCACTGTTTATTATATCTCTGTCTTTTTTTTACTCTGGCACAACTACCTATCATTTTATCATCATCATCATATCCTTACCCTTCATTTGTCATGCTTTTTTTCTGCAAAAGTCCTTAATTTGTGGCTGCATATATTATCCCTCTGCCTTTCTTTTCCAGCTTGTGTGTTATGGTTGCTCAGACTGAGCATTCAGCAATCATATGGGAATATTCCTCATCCACTTTTCCATGTCTCTCATTTTTCTTTGTGGAGCTGTCTGGATATCTGGATAAATAATCAGCAATATTACCCATCTCTTTTGTCTATGGGACTGTAAACTGGCATGGCTGCGGTCTTAGAAACCATTTCTTTAGACTCATTAGTGGCTGAGACGTTTGTTTTTTGAATATTTTCTTTTAAGAATTTATGGTCTGTGATTTGACTGAACTATTTACAAAAGTTGTTTGAATGTACACACAGATCAGTGCCATAGCTAGTGCACATTTCTTTGTTGAAAACACATCAGAATCTGTTAACTACCTAATTGTGTAAATCTGACAGATATGCTAATACTGTCAAATTACTAAATCTTTCAGTTGGTTGAACTTTTACATTATTTAATGTCCCTAATCCATTAATAGGCATCAACATACCTGGTGCCCTGCAGAGTTCTACAGCAGCAGAGAGACAAAAGAGAGACTTTGGAGTGATTAAGTATAATTTTTCTGCATTTTCTTGCTGCCTTTAGCTAATTCCACCTAAAATGCCGATTTTCTAGAGTTTCTGTGATTTAAAAAGCATGTTTCGGCTACATATTGTACTTATTTTACTGCCTGCACTTTAACAAAGTCATTTTTGTGTTTAAATTATCTGTTTAACTGTTGTAGGCTACACACTCAAGTGTGATAGCCATTTTTGTGCATTTAAAGTGTTTTTTTGATTGTATCTGCCTTATTTTCTGAAAAATAAATAAATAAATAAATATACTTGTTTTCCCACCTTTCTAAGCTAGTATAGTCCAGTTTTCAGGTTAGTGCTGAATTCAGGGCTGTGTTACACGTTTCTGTGTTTGCCCATACCTTACTTGGATAGAAGGAAGTTTCTCTGTTCACCGTGAGAGAGGGAGCTTTGAGCAGCCTATCTGTCCCTGGAAGAGTAGTTTCAGCCAGGAAATTAGTAGTTTATTGGCCATTTTGGGCTAATTTCTATCTCTTTCATTTCCCTGCTATAAAACCCGCATTTGCAAGGTTTTTGTGCTAGTATACAGCTCAGCAATCTCCTGCCTGGTGCCCTGCAGAGTTCTACAGCAGCAGAGAGACAGAAGAGAGACTTTGGAGTGATTAAGTATCATTCTTCTGCATTTTCTTGCTGCCTTTAGCTAATTCCGCCTAAAACGCCGATTTTCTACAGTTTCTGTGATTTAAAAAGCTTGTTTCAGCTACATATTGCACTTATTTTACTGCCTGCACTTTAACAAAGTCGTTTTTGTGTTTAAATTACCTGTTTAACTGTTGTAGGCTACACACTCAAGTGTGATAGCCATTTCTGTGCATTTAAAGTGTTTTTTGATTGTATCTGCTTTATTTTCTGAAAAAAAAAAAAAAAAAAAAAGAATACTTGTTTTCCCACCTTTCTAAGCTAGTATAATCCAGTTTTCAGGTCAGTGCTGAATTCAGGGCTGTGTTACAAGTTTCTGTGTTTGCCCATACCTAACTTGGATAGAAGGAAGTTTCTCTGTTCACTGTGAGAGAGGGAGCTTTGAGCGGCCTATCTGTCCCTGGAGTAGTGGTTTCAGCCCAGAAATTAGTAGTTTATTGGCCATTTTGGGCTAATTTCTCTTTCATTTCCCTGCTATAAAACCCACATTTGCACGGTTTTGCATAACTGTTCTCAGCTCCATAAAGACTACTCTTCAATTTTTCCCTTGGAACTAGACAAACTTTCAACTTAAGCACTCAAACCATTCATTTCTCATACCGGCACTTGCTCAAAACTCATAGCAAGCACTAATAAACCTTAGCACTAGACCCGCCCCCATACTGTAGAGAAGGACAAGGCTCTCTATTCGACCTTACCAGCCAATCAGTAAACAGTTCACTGTACCTATCCAGGCATGTCCAAAGGGCAGTTTCAGGTGTACTCTCTGATCCAATTGGTGAATCTGGGCATTTTGAGGTAATGTTACAATTGCCTCATGTACACAGACAACCCTCTCCTCCTTCCACCAAACATTAATACATGCGAGAGATGCAATTATACAGCCAAACTGGAGGCTAAGCTCTCTCAATCCAAGACTGGACCAGGCAGTCAAGAGGAGAAGATAATTACTTGCATCATACTACCAGTCTCACATAGACCTATGAAACCAGCACCGGCAAAAAACACACATAAATACATGAAAACATACTCGGAGGCTCTATATAAAAATCTGCAGAAGCAACAGAGACCTCCAAAGCAGATATCCAAGCAACCTCCACCCCCCAACACAAACCATGAAAAACATACTTCACAAAACCAGTGTGCCACACAATCACAGCCCTTAAGGCAAAATAACATACCCAACACACTAGTAATAGGTGACTCTATAGTCAGGCACAGTGACATCCCACTCACTAGGCTGAACAAGGAGAAGGTTACTGTTAGCTGCCTGTTGGGTGCCAGGATCCACCACATAACACAAGCACTCAGGTCACTCCAGAACAAGTAAAAATATGACTCTGTCATTGTCCATGTTGGTGTGAATGACCTGAGCCGTACCTCTCTGGACTACATGAAAAGAGACATGGAGGAGCTCTCTGATCACGTATCCCAGGCCGGTATGGCCCTGACCCTGAGTAGCATCCTGCCCTCACCAAGAATTATACCACGCTATAGAGAAAAAATTATCAATTTCAACAACTGGCTAAGCTTCTGGTGTCATTCAAAGGGGATACAGTGTCTGTCAGCCTGGGATGAAATGCTCGACAAGCCATGCTGCTTCACTAGAGACGGCTTGCACCTGTCACCCTTAGGCTTTCGAATACTGGCCAAAGCTCTTGCCACCCCCATAGTGCCTTTTTAAGCAAGGCTCAAAAGACAAACCCACCGCCGTAAATAGCACACGTAACAAAAAACTGGGAGTAATGCCAGAAGTCTAAACCTCAAAAGGCACGCACTCGAGGCACTCCTCAGTATGGAGAAAATCGATATATGTGCAGTAACAGAAACTTGGTTTAAAGCTCCAGAGAGCACCCCAGCACTACCAGGCTACAACTCATACCATACATTTCGGCCACAAAACCCGGACCGAAATACAAAAGCTGGGGGAGTATCCATATTCATCAAGGATAACCACACCTCCAGGTTAGTGGCACAGCACGATGCTTCAGAGAGCATCCATGTGCAACTAACAATGGGCAAAACTGCTATTCAAATTATAGCTTGTTACAGATCACCCACCATGTCCCAGGACCCCCACTCCGGATTCCTGGAAACACTGGGAAACATAAAGGTCCTACCAAACACCCTGATATTAGGGGATTTCAATTACCCAAACATTAACTGGGAAAACTTCTCAAGTACAAACTCCCTTGCCAACATTTCCTAGAATTTATAAACTCAAACACCCTGGATCAACTGGTCAACAACCCCACCAGAGGTGACAATATATTGGACCTGGTCATCACCAACATGAGCAACCGGTGTTCCACACTGGAGGTCAACCCCTCGCTGGTTAGATCTGACCATAAATGAATAACTCTGGATATCCACATTCCGCCACCATCCCCAGTCAAAGAAACCACCATGAAAAACTTTTCAAAAGCAAACTTCACGTTACTTAAGACCGAGGTGGGAAGTTTCAAAGCCCCCATGCTAAAGGATAATGCTGTCCAAGCTGCAAAATCCTTTACTAATGCACTCTACAGGCACCTACAAGAATGCATGGATTGTGCTATCCCAAACAAAACCAAGACTCACTCCTCCAAGAAAAGGAATCCAGTCTGGTGGACCCCTGCCATAAACAAGCTATACAATAGAAGGAGGAAACTAGCAGAGAAAAGAGTAAAATCCCAAGAAGGGAAGACATCCCTGATCAGTATCAGCAAGAAACTACGATCCCTCATAAAATCATCCAAAGCTAGCTTCGAAGGAAAAATTGCCATGGACTCCAAAAATAACCACAAGGCATTCTTTAGCTGTGTCAAGAATTTAAGTGGCAATTCACAGATATGCTCGGAGTTAGTGCAGATTGGCACAAAATACACTGAAATGACCTATATAGCCAACATCCTGGCAGACAGGCTCAGTGCAAACTTCACTCCCCTCTCACCCGCAAAAGGGCCCATAATTGTACCAAAAAAATCTAGTGCCCCTGAAATCACAGACACTCAGGTTAAAACAGCCCTGTCCAAAGCCAAAAACACAGCATCAATGGGACGGATGGTGTCCCAGGCTGCGTCCTACATGAACTCAAAGATGAACTAACCCCTCACCTAAACACACTGTTTAAACTCAGCCACTCCACAGGCTACGTGCCCACAGAGTGGCGCACAGCAATGGTTATTCCACTCCACAAAGGTGGGGCCACAACAGACCCCAGGAGCTATCGCCCTATAAGCTTGCTAGCTTGGTCTGCAAAGCTATGGAACGCATCATCATGGATCTCATTAACAGAGACATTGGAAACCTCCAAACACTGGACCCTACCCAGTTCTGCTTTGTTAAGGGCAGATCATGCCTTTTAAACCTGGTGGACTTCTTTGAGACAGTTACCAAGGCTATAGATGAGGGAAAGGTGGTTCACACAGCCTACCTAGACCTTGCAAAGGCCTTCAACACCATTCCCCACTCAGGTATTATAGACAAGCTCACCAGCCTGAACATAAACCCCTACATCATGAGATGCGTTGCCAACTGGCTCACGGACAGAACCCACATGGTAAGAGTTGTGGGAGCTAGGTCTGACTCTAAACCGGTTACAAGTGGCATTCCCCAGGGCTCAGTCCTTAGACCCCTCCTGTTCGGCATATACTTCTCAGAGGTACAGGCAAGCACAGGAGGACTATGGCTGACCAAGTCTGCAGATGACTGCAAACTAGGGGCTATAATTGGCTCTCCGGCTGACACAGACATCCTCCAAAAGGGTCTCACTGAGACAGATACCTGGTGTCAAAACCATAGCCTCAAGCTAAATGCCAAAAAGTGTATAGTCATCCCCTTTGGAAAAAACAAAGTATCCACAAATAACCACATAGGTGGTAGCCCCCTAAATAAGGAAGACGTAATAAGGGATCTGGGGACCCAAGTAGACAGTAACCTCTCATTTGATAATCACATTGCCAAAGTGGTTAGAAGATCCTTCTATGTGGCCCACCTAATCGCAAAAAGGTTTGCATCCAGATCGAAAGAGGTCATTGGGCCCCCTCTATGCATCACTCATCAGACCCAGCATAGAGTACAATGCCCCATTTGGGATGTACCTTACAATACACCTGCAACAACTGGAAAGACCACAGAAGTACCTCACCAAGAGAATCACTGGCCTCAAGCAGATGCCCTATGCAGCTCGACTGAAGAAACTCCAGCCGTACTCGTTTGCATACTGCCTACTCAGAGGTGATCTCTGCCTGACATACAAGGCCATGTCCAACCCAGAACTCATGGACATGCTCCACCTAAAGAAAACCATATCCCCTCGAGCCACACGCTCCAGGGATCTAAACCTTACCACAACAATAAATAGGATGTGCTGGAGGGATAGATTCCTGTCCCAGAGACTTCCCATGCTCTGGAACAAGATTCCAATCTACATTAGGCAGAGCTCCTCGCTAACCCTCTTCAAGAAAAACCTTGACGAGTGGATGGGAAACAGAAAGTTTACCCCAGGGATCACTTCAATGGCTCTGCTGGACAGAGGCACAGGGAGCTAATCTAAGGGGGCGGCAAAAGCCAACACATTCAAGCTAGGTTTATAAATGCCTTCGGGCAGATAGCCTAGTACCTACCTATGAACATGTAAGTTTGAACATCACACAAATGTTTAAAACCAAGTGATTCTTAAAAAACACACACACACACACAGCACACACACACACACACACACACACACACACACACACACACACACACACACACACACACACACACACACACACACACACATATACACACACACACACACATATACACACACACACACACACACACACACACACACACACACACATACACATGCATGTGATTGTGCATTACTCAACCTGAATACTGATTCTTGTAACTAAATCTGATATGAAAGGGTACATTTGTTTATCCTTCTGTGTCTGTGAGATTAATGACTTAATCAATTACATCATAAACATCATAATGTAGCACATGATGACATTATCAATATCATAATGTGGAACCAGAAAATCTTCTAAATGATAGAAACATCCCCCAGAATATGGATAAGAAGTTGTTGCTAGAATAAGGGTATGCAGACAATGCAGCAGGTGAAGTAAAAATACCCATGGAAGGGAATAGTGAAAAACCTGACATTAGATGCTATCCTGACATTAGTAAGAGAGAAGGGAAAAATGAAGGGTGCACATACATTGCTAATCATACTCCTAACAAATGACTTAATCAAGTATCTGTTGTGCAAATCTAAAAAAAAATGAAGTGACAAGAAGCAAGTACAGTCTTGTGAGGTTACTAACTGAAATCAATTAACTGTACTAAACAAACATGGCTACATATTATATTCAAAGTGGTTTTAACTTGCAGTTGCCAGAAAATAAAATGCAAGCTTTCACTTCTAATTCAGGGCTTCCTCTTTCTATAACTATTAGCAATGCAACCTATTTACACAATTAAGCATACATTCTCAGAAAAGTTGCAAAACACTAAGCTGTAGCAGTAAAGTCTGCATTTACAGTATGTAACTGTAGGGACAGTAAATGTCACTTCCTTTTTCAGATTGATGTGACTTATTGAATTCCCATTATACTCACATAAAGAAGAAATGAAGCAGAAGTGGTGCTTAACTGTATATTTCCCTCACACTCCATCCTCTCACATGTCAACATGCATTAGGTAGAATTAAAGTATCTATCACAAATGGGAATATAACTTAACAACTTAGTTTGAAAAGGAGCTTCCTGTAAATATTGCTGGCCATTACATCTGAAGCAACACAGTTACTCAGTCTTGTTACTAGCTAACAATTAGTCCTTCGTTCTGGTAGTGCGTTGGCGCCAAGTCTCTTCCAGTAATTCAAAAGAATTAATCCAGAAACTGCCAAAATATCCATGTCCTTTTAACAGTGTTTTACCTGTCTCCTCCACTTACAATCCTAACCCGCAGCATTTCTGTTTGAAAAATTAACACAAACCCAAAATAAGTCCTTCTACTTTCTTAACTGTGTCCCGGGATAGCTTATATCATATGCTTTAGACCTGTTGTGACAAGTTCCCTGTACCCTCTAACTTGTACACCTAGCCATGGGTGGCACTCTGTTTATAAATGCAGAGGTAAAAAAAGACATTATTCTAGGATGTGAGCCATATGATAAGATCTAAAGACCAAGAGCCACACCATATTTCCTCCAAAGATTGCATGCCTCAGCTGTTACATGGCCAAAAACAGAGCCCATGTAACTCCCTAACATGGGTCTCACTGATATTCCCATCTATTAGGTCAACCACAGACTAATCCCTTTCCACTGAACCTTTACCTTCCAGATCTTTCAGATCTAGTGTGACTTTAACAAAGAAGTTACCTACCAAAATAATGTATAACCAAATTTATTTTAGCCAACACCTGGGTTTTCCCTACACTTTCATGTCTATTCGAACAGGTGACCCTCACCAGTACAGCAGCATGTTGCCCCAGCTACATATGGTAGAGCACCAAACACCATTGCCAACAGTCAATGTTCTGAACAGAGCAGTCAATGCAAAACTAAAAAAAATGTATGTTTCAGTGTCTGGTAATCTATCCCCACCACTGATGCATAAAGGCTCAACTCCCGGTATGTCAGCCTAGATTGTGATGCCTTCCAGAGCGACTTAATGTTGTTGTTCTACAGCACTGCAAACCAGCACTTACTCAAGCTGACAGGTAGTATTTATAAGTATAACCAAACTGGACTTGAATAATCTTATCTTGCTCATGATAACCCTACCCAGTATAGATAAAGGAAGTCTAATCCAGTGGTCTAAATCGATAATAATCTTTTCCCTGCAAGCATCCACCAAAATCCCAGGATCCATGTGTAAATGAATACTTGTATATTTGAACCCAGTGAGTTCCCAGCTCAGACTTCTATGCTCCAGATCACCAAGTATGTAGATTCAGTGCAGTGGAGACACACTTACTTTCCACCCTTATTTTACATATAGTTAGGTCCTTCAACATATTCCTTTATGATCTGAGAAATTCAGCTAATAAAGGATGCTGGCTAACCAACTATTAGCAAGACATCATATGAATGTGTCAACAGTGTTTGAATGAGACCCTCCTTCAACTATCATTGGAACTGCCTCACATCTCACTTAATCTGCTAGATTATGGGTTGAAGAATTAGATTAGACAGAAATGTGGAGAGTGTGCACCCTTGCCTTTCTCTTGCATACAGAGAGAAGGACTCCAAAATATCCTGTTAGCCTACACATTGGTTAATGGAGTTAAGTACAATTGTTTCACCCAGTTATAGAGTGTCTGGGGAAAATTCAGTGTCAGCATAAAGGAAGGTTTACCAACCCATATGAAGGATAATTCTATATTAATTGCACTCGTTACTCAAGGACTTTCCACCTATTGAAACTACGCTAATGGATACCTGACTAACACTCATGTGATCTGTTGGATTCATAATCCTGATGAAGCCTTTCTCTCTTTCTGTTAAACAGTTTCACCCGTATCTTGTCATGATGAAGTACAGGCATCTTAGCAAGAACTTTCACGTCTACATTAATAAAGAAGATAGACTGAGAGATCCCTAGTGCCAAGGTATTGAATGCATTTGCAAAGTATTGATAGGCAGTGAGCACTGATTAGTGCAGTGACTGATTGAATTTTTCAAAAAAGTCAACCAGGTCAAGTAGGAAGGACCTGCCCTTGATGAATGTGAACTAGGTTGGGTCAAGAGACTGTAGGTCACCTATATCTTTACTTTTTAGTTCCATAATGATCCTTTCCATAGCCTTGCAGATAAGGCTGGTCTGGCTTAAGGGTCTGTAATTACCCAGGCCTGTTGTAACACCACCTTTATGCAATGGAATGACTGTAGTTGTTCGCCACTCATCTGGCACAAAGTCTGTTTTAAGGCTGATGTTGAATAATTCTGTATGGGGTCTGACAATTCATGTTTCAGGACAACTAGTAAGTAGCCTGGAATATTATCCCTAGACATAATGCTCTGGGCCTTAGATAGTACCTTAAGAACTTTTTCTTGTGAGGTTTAAGAAGAGGGGGTAGAAATGTTTATTTGATCTGAGAAAATTGGAGTGGAGGTGAAGTTGGAGTTGAATTTGTCTGCTAGTAGATTAGCTATGTCTTCTAGGTCTGAGTATGTAATATCATTTACTATTAGTGCTATTCCGTGCTGGACATTGTTTCTGAGATTTCTAAGATAGTTAGAGAAATCTTTGTGATTAGTCATTAGGAACAAAGGCTCACTCTGGAGATGGTTAGTTGAAGTTAAAGGACTAAACTTCAACTAACCATCTCCAGAGTAGGTATTTGCTCCAGTTAATGATTTTAGACCTGAAATGGATTATTATTAGCACCTTTTTCCCAGGACTTAGAGAAAAGTAACCATGGACATGACACTGATGAACCCCTTGGACAAATAGAGTGGGGCAGACCAAACACTTCCATAG
Source organism: Protopterus annectens (assembly GCF_019279795.1). Lineage (NCBI taxonomy): Eukaryota > Metazoa > Chordata > Ceratodontiformes > Protopteridae > Protopterus > Protopterus annectens. Next base: position 616,882,018 of record NC_056729.1, on the reverse strand, counting down.
ATCTGAACCTATTCCTGGACCTAGGATGGAATTGACTCTTACATACCTCTAAAGGTAGCAGTAGAACTGTTTACATTAATTTCTTCCCCTGCCCGAGTCTTGGTTAGGGAGGCTGTCAATTACGTCTTGAAAGTCTTTTACTTAAAGGATATGGTAGGGGTTCTTGTTTATTATGAGAATCTATGAAGATAAATGACAAACAAAATGTAAAAAGGGAAGTCTGTAAACACTCCATTATGGTAGTACCGGCTGGAATGCTAAAAGTGACTTTTTTTTTTTTTTTTTTTTTGCACAGATTAGTCAGGAGAAGAAACTGAGTGTAAAAGCAGACTGGAAAGTAAAAATACATAGGATCAGAACAGTGGGATACATGGTAAATAGAATATATTTTCAGATACGATCTGGGTGCTGTCTGGCCTAAATGGAGGAAGAAGGAACTGAGATGGTATTTAGATAAAATGCATCTTTTTAAAATATCACTATTTTTTTCACCACATTCTGTACTGGCCTTTCCTGTTACAAATGTAAGGCTCTGACAGCATTTTCCGGCTATTAACTTGCTATTGTGCCTGCCACACCTGTTGATACTAACGTGAAAAGACATGGGTGCCCATTACAACAGAGTGAGCAGCAGGAGTTTACCTATTTATCCCTGCCCCCTACCACACCCTTATATGCAATATCCCATGTGTGATCAGCATAAGTTGCTGCAAGAATCTGGCCTACCATATCACAGCAAACAGTAAAAATGTGGAACAAGCGATAAGGTGGAGAGAACAACACCAAAACAACAGCAAAAAAGAAAATCTCTCCACACCGTCAAGCCAAATAATTAATAATTAGTATAAATGTTGGTTTTAACTTCTATTTTGTGTAAGACACTGAAGAAGGATGTTTTTGATATCCGAAAGCTTTGTCGTTTTTTAATAATTTTTTATTTGGCTTGACGGTGTGGAGAAATTATTTTCTTTTTTTCTACCATATCACAGCCCAGCAATTACCATACTTGACCTTCACAAATGGGGTCCTGCTGCTGTTGCATTAAAGTCTCAGGCCTCCCCCCATGACAGCTACATGCTACCTCTTCTGGCAAACTGTTTGAGGCTAAGGATGCCAGTTCACTTGAAGCTCCTAGAATTCTGTCTGAAATTGTGAATGGGTTTAAAACCTTCTTCCATTTAGGCACTTTGCTTTTAAAAGCAGAGTCTTGAATTTACAGGAGCTTAAGGCTGCCAACATATGTATGTGTGTTTCCATCCATATCTTAAGGGGAAGGAGTCATTTGATCCAGATTCTAAAACTGCTCATATTTGTTAGAAATTTTCTGAGAACGTATACCAAAAAACGGTTTACTACTGGCATTCTGAAACTGCATCGGTTAACTGTTTAAATGTCAACTGTAAATGTGGAATTTGGCATGCCAAAAAGTAAACAAATCCGAAAATGAATACATCGACAACCATGGTTCGATGTATTCGACATAGCAGGAGGTGACGTCATACACCTCCTGCTATGAACATTAACATACCATTAAACTTTACAGTCAATGGTAAGTTAATTCTACTGTTTTGCAGGGGGGCTATGTCCCCCTGCACCCGCCATGTGGGGGGCTGCGCCCCCCCGCCCCCTGCACATTAAATATACCAACTCCAAGATCACACTTCAGTGAGGAAATGGGCTAATTCCCCTGTTCCTCGCTGAACTGTGATCCCCTGCAGAATGTTAAACCCAAATGCTCGACTGACACTACCTGTTCAGTGTAGTGTAGTTGATCGATTTGGGTTTGACATTCTGCCCACTTGGAAACTCCAAGTCGACCATATGCCGGTCAATTGATGCAGTTTCCAAGTTTTAATTGTAAACCTCAAAAAACGAGTGCATTTTCTCAGTGGTCTTTTCTGATTAAGAATAACATGGCAACTTTGATTCGGAAAGAAGGCATTGACAAACAGTTCTGTACACCGATTAAAACAGGTTATTAAAACAATATATGACCCTTAAACCATAATAGGTTAATCTGGATTTTGTGAAGAAGACTGAAGCTTGGAATACTACTTAAAATGATAAAATTGACATGGGAAATTATCTCCAGAATAGTTTCTTTAGGTGTAGATTCACATTTTTGGTTATACTGGATAGTCATATACAAATTAAAAGTTATGGAATCTAGCCATTATGATGAGTATTTTGGCTACTTTACTACTACCTCTCTGTAAAAGGCTGTAACTCCAAAATCATTTGACATATTTTCATGGCATATTCAGAGAAGTATACTTGACACCAGTCAGAAAAAAATGTTTAGATTGTGTACCTAGCATCTAATATAGTGGACAACTCCATGTTAAATTTTAGTGAAAAAACATTTAAGCACTATTTATACGCCACAGTATTTGAAATTATTAACATTTCACCTTAAACTTAAATGTACAGCCTTTTAATACTGATTTTTATAACAGCTTAATACATTTCTGTTTTTTGGGGAGGGAGATTTTTGATTTGCATTCTCAGTACATCTGCTGTCTACATTTTTTCTACTAAATGTTTTTTTGAAATGTAACCATTTGCAACTTTTTAATGACCATACTGAGGTTACTTTGACCCTACATACAAATGGCCATATCTCTGTAAGACTTTTGTACAATTACTAACATTTTTCTGAACATTTTTTAAAATCCCCCTACATTTAATAATACATTGAAGAAATACAATGCTGAGATTCAAACACTTTAGAATCATATGCACATTTTATATATTTGTAATTGCTCACTCATCAACACAAACACAAAAATAGACATTTTCTTGTTGCAAATTTCATTTAACTGATAAAATATAATTAGGTTGCTGAACTGTACACATAATCTCTTTGAGATATGCAGATTTTCTGACTGCTCTCTGTCATCTATTTGGCACACTGATTGTATCCATCTGTATGGTTAATCACAGCTTAGCCACTGTTTGTTAAAGTATCTGGTTTGCAAAATCATAACTGAATGGGCTCAGAAAGTAAAAATGTGAAGCTAAACAATGTTTCTCATTGCTAGCACCTATGATGGGGCCTTTAATGTCTTTTACAGAGCAGAGATATGAGCAAATAAAAAGTTATGTACTCACCATAACTAGGCATCTGTGTTGTCCATTTTCGTTCTTCCTCAATGAATAGGTTACGGATCTGACTCATCTGCATACTTTAGACTTTGGATACAACTCTAGAGCTCCTCCTTCTACCCATAATGCCCTAGCCCATCCACAATAGCTCAGATTGAGTTTGTTGCCATAAAATCCCCAAATATTAGAAAATGAAAAGGGATAACTCAAAAAATACATCTCAAACATGGAGCTATAAGTTCCAATAAGTAATCCAGCAGGTTCCTCCAGAAAAGTTTAGGAAGGAGGATGGATGGGGGGAAGGTGAGAAAGAATGAAAATGGACAATACAGATACCAAGTTATGGTGAGCACATAACTTTTAAATCTGATATTGTCTTTTTCATTCTTCCTCAACGAATGGGACAGACTCCCCTTCTACGTTAATATTGGGTGGCTTTCATGGAAAGATATTCCGGAAAACTGCTGAGCTAAAGGCAGCTCTGCTTCTGGATATTAGATGCAATTTGTAATGAATAACAAAGGTATGAGCATTGGACCATGTCATCAATAGAAGGTTTTGACCAAAAAGCAGATGAAGTGGCCATGGATCTAGTTGAGTGGGCTTCAGGCGGTCTTGGTAAGGAAATGCCTTGTTGAGAATAGATACAAGAAATCCATCAGTTATCCATTTAGTCAATGTAACTTTCGAAACTGGATAATACAGTCAATTTAATGAAAAGGATACAAATAACTGATCTGATTTTCTGATTTGTTTCATTCTGTGTAAATAAAACTGTAATTGCCTATGCACATCCAGGAGATATAGCATATATTCTCCTTTGTTTGAAAAATTTGGAAAGAAAACCGGTAAAGGAATAGATTGGTTAAAGTTAGATTCAGAAGCCACTTTAGGCAAAAAGAAGGGTTTGTATATAAAGTTACTCTGTCTTTAAGGAAAATAATGCAGGGCGTCTTTGATGAAAGAGCCTGAAGTTCAGAAATTCTTTGAGATAGCTACTAAAAGGACTGTTTTTCATGACAAGAATTTTAAATATTTTTTTGTTGAAGATTCAAATGGTTTCTGAGTCAGATATTGTAGCAGAACAATGAGATCCCAGGGAGGTGAAGGATTCTTTATTGGAAGTCTAAGGATAAAGGTGCCTTTCAGAAAAGATTTACATAACTTGAAAGCGACCAAAGAATAATTTTTATCTCCTACATGAAAATTTGAAATGGTTGCCAATTGTAGTCTAATCTTAGAAAAACTAGCTTCTTCTTTGAAAAGTGTAGCCAGAAAATTAAGGACAGCATAGACCGGGGCAGAAAAAGAGTCAACATTATTTCTCAATGCTCCACTTGTTCTTGTAAACCTTTTTGGTGGAGTCTTTTTGTGAGGATAATAAATGTCACCAGTGAAATACCACTACTCTTATTATTTTTGTACTTACCAGGTGAAGCGAGGGGGGGGGGTGAGCCCCACCAGGGCTCTCACTTCTGGCTTCAAGCACCCCAGCATCTAGGCATGAACCACTCTGGGGACAGTGTCAGGTGGGAAGTTTGACTGGGGTGGTACACCATTCAAAGAGTAATGCAGGTGTCCTAAGCTGAGCTCAGGAAGGACAGAAACCTCCCATGGAGCAGAAGGACAAAAACTCACTTTATCTTGATTTTCAGTATGAATACAGACCGTGAAAGCAGTGCCTCACAATCCTTCTGGCTTTTTGGGTTTTATGCAGGAGATGTCAGAAAACCACAGGGATAACTGGCTTGTGGTAGCCAAGCATTCATAGCAACATCGCTTTTTGATCCTTCATTGCCAGCTCTTCCTATCATTGTGAATCAAAACTCACCAAGCAATGGGATTAGACAGTCATGAGACAGGTTAGTTTTACCCTACTGATGATGTGTTGTTGCGATAGTAATCCTGCATAGTATGAGAGGAACAGCAGGTCCAGACATTTGGGTATGTTTTCCTCATATGTATGGGGAAAAAAGCCTGGGCTATCTGGCTATTATCGGAACTGGAGAAATCATGCACTTAGTTTGAGGGCTGGAATATTGGGATGACTCACCCCTGACTGGTGCGAATGGGGATCTGGAGTTGGGTCCAATATCCGGGGAGGATAAAGAAGATGAGACCAATGGAAGTGGAACCACACCTGTCAAAGCCATTAAGGGGCAATGAGGATGACTGAACTCTTCAACTAGACTGCCTTCTGTAGGAATTTGGGGATCAAAAGAAGTGGGGGATAAGCATAAAGGAGAGCAGATGGCCAAACGTGAACTAGAGCATCTCCCGCTGACTCCCCCTGAGGGGGCGATTAGGGCAAAATACCTGCTATACTTGTTGTTTTGGGGGGATGCAAAGATGTCACAGCATGGTTGGCCCCAAAGATGGAAATTTCCTCTGCCACTGATTTCTAAGAAATCACTCATGAGGCATCAGAATGGACCTGCGTAGTTTGTTTGCTAGTACATTTGTATTCCCCAGAATGTGCATTGCAACTAGAAAGCGGTTGGTGGAGATCACCCATTGTCACACTCTCATAGCCTCTCTGCAGAGATGGTAATGTTGGGTTCCCCTTGTTTGTTGATGTACCAGATTACAGACATGTTATCAATCTGAATCACAATAGTCCCTAGAGGAAGAGTATCCTGAAATGCCTGCAACTCTAACATGACTGCTCTCATATCCAGGATATTGATATATGAATTGATCTCTTGAGCAGACCACATGCCTTGCACTATCCTTCCCAAGGAACGCCCCACCCTGCACCACAACTGGGAGGCATCCGTAGTCACCATAGCAAATGGGGGTGGCAAAACAAAAGGTCAGCCTAGATAAATATCAACCAACTGGATCCACCAATGGATGTGGTGCTTGCAAAATCAGTGTACGCTTGACTGGAAAAGAGAGGGGGTTGTCAAAGAATAGGCCATTGAACAGCTAGGCCCCAATGAAAAACATGCATATAGTATCATGCTAAATGATGTAATACTATTGCTGCAGTCATAGATCCCAGCACTTGGAGAATGAATCTGGCTGAAGGAGATGGATGGTAAAGAATCTGATGAACCTGAGATCTGAATGTATCTATGCGATGAGTTGGTAAGGATGCAATTTGCGTTGTTGTATTCAGATGTGCACCAATAAACTCTAGGCTCAGTACTGGTGTCAGATTTGACTTGGTGTAATTGATTGCTATTCCCAGTGAGTGACAAAACTGGAGTCCCTGGATTGTTGAAGGAGATGCATGGAAGAGGCGGTGAGGAGCCAGTTGTCTAGATATGGAAACACTTGGAATACTTTTATTCTCAAGTGACCGGCCACCACTGCCATATATTTGGTGAACACACTGGGAGCTGTGATGAGTCCATAGGGTAGAGCTCTGAATTGGTAGTGACCGGCTCCCAGCCTAAAGAGTAAGTGTCTTTTGTCAGGTCATCTAAGAATAGGCTCAATTGTATCCAGCTCCTAACATGCTCAGAGGATAACTAAATCCATGAGTTCATCCCCCAGAGGAGTAACCCAAGTCATAGATGGACCAGAACCAAATGTTTCCCAAAATATTGATTCCTTTGGAGAAGGATTATCAGAAGACAAACCACCTTTCTGCCTGAGAATCTCTAAAATGTCTCCAAAGGAGACATCATCTGGTGATGTTTTTGGGGACCCTTCTCCTTCATCGAAATCAGTATCCTCCTTGAGGAATTCCAGCAGGGAATCTATGTGCCTCCTCTTGCATGTTCTCTTACAGTGGATCTCCTTCGGGGATGTTCAGGGGAGGTATCTGTAGAGAGGGGGAGTTCATCTATGGGAACTGATTGGAAGCTAGCTGGAACTGACTGCTCCTGTAGAATAGGCCTGATTGACTCTGAGCTCAGAACCGAGGAGGGAATAGGGAGTGGATCCGAGGGATGAGAGACCAGTTCTCTAGGAACAGAAAAAAGCCTTTCCACAACCTTGAAGGCAGATGGGTCCAGCAAGCCATGGCCACGCGCACTGGAGACGAGACTTCCAGTACAGATAGATCACGACTCTTACCAGATCCGTGCCTTGAGTATGGAACCAGACTGGAGCTGTCCAGCGGCGAGGCTCCGAGGGGCAAGGATGGATCCCATAACATTGGAGTAGATCTCGGCCCTACAGACCTGACGCCAACACAATATTATTTCAGCTCCAGGACCCATTCTGGTCTGAAGGTATAGGTGGGGAACTCTTCAGGAATGCTGTCAGAGTCAAATAAAGTGATTTTCTTCAGCTCTGACTCCAGACCTCTCAGGCCTTTCAGATCCTGCTGTTACAAAACTGAAGGGCAGATCAAAGAAGAGAAAGTATTGTCTGAGCAGTGGTTGGAAGGCTGACGGATCTAATAAGGGATGGAGCAGATATGACCCCCATCTGGATCTGAGCTCTGAGAATTTTTCACATCATCCTATCTATATCCGCTTCTGATAAACTTCTTAAGGACCTGGAATATGTGATGGACTGTGGCCTGGAATGCTTTTTGGGAGTTTGCATGAAGGGAGACTGCAGAGAAGGAGAGATCAGATCTAGGATGAATTCTGATGAATGCATTCTTTGGCTCTGTGAAGTACCAGGTTTCAAATCCAAAGGCCTAGCATCCAAGACCAGAGCCATAGGAATGTCTGATATTATGACTGGACCTGAAGCTTTGTGACCTAATGATGTTCGATCTGAAGATCGACCCATTGGGTCAGAGGACATCAGATCCGAAGATTTCAAATTTTCGCTGGCAGTTCAGACAAATGCTTAGGGGACTTTGGCAGAGAGTGTTTTCTATGCTTTGAGGGAATACAGTTAGTAGTTTTGTCAGGGGTTTGAGCCCCAGAAGAAGGTGCTGAAGCAGGGAAAAGGAATCCTTTTAAAATAAGTTTGCTGCATCTATCAGCCAATGCTCTGCTGTTGATTTCTGCACAAATATTGCAATTAGTATCCAGATGAGCGGCTCCAAGACAGTAAACACACTCCTTATGGGCATCCAAGTTAAGGATTTTATGTACAAGAAGTGCATTTTTTGAATCCTGTCATCTTGTCAGACGTGACAGGAGAGTAAGGATCGACAGTCCTACAATAAAAAAGACTTAGCCAAGAAAAACAACTAAAGAGAGTACAAAACAAAAGATCTTTTTCTTTATTTATTTTTAAAGTTAGAAAAAAGTTAGGAAAAGGGGAAGAAGGAAGAATTACCAGCAATGGTAATCAAGAATTACTGTGTGTTAGAGGGTAAGACAGAAAATAGCAACTATGGTAAAAATAAGGAAAATACTATTTACAAATAATAAAGAACCAGACGATGCATCAAAAACTAAGAGGGAGGTTAAAAACAAGAGAAATGAAATATTTTAGGCAAATAGAACAAAATCACTTACAAATCACTAAGAACAACTTCAGATGCAAGGATTTTTGCTTCCATTTTTCACGACTGATTAAAACAGTCTGACCTTAGGGATATAATGTTTTCTGGTCTTTTTTAAAATCTATGCATTTTTTCATTTTGCATTTTTACTCAACATTTTCCTCATATTTTCATCAGTCATGAATCTTGGCTAACTCACTGATGTGGTTTTATTCCCATACTCTTATCTGAGCATTAAATTTGGGTCTATGTTAAATCATCTGTGAAGACTGGTAGAGATGGATGAAGGCTGCCAGCCTAGTCAAATAGAATTTGGTAGATAATGCTGTCCTTTGTAAATATGAATGTAGAAATACAGGCTTGTTTTCTTAAATGAAAGAATATGATGTGAAAGATTGAATTTAAAACAATGTAGCAACATTGCCCTCTGCTGTAAAGAAAGCTAAATCAAGCATTTCTTGTCTGTCCTTTGAAATTAAAATTATTTCATGACTTTCTTTGATGTTTACAATTCGGCTCCAGCCGGGCTAGATGAAGGCTTCCTGCCTATTGTTTTAAAGCTAAAGTTAATGACCAGAATTTACATGTGGAATATCCTTTATTGCTCTGGTTTCTGCCTAGGTATAAAAAATGTAAATGCAGTTTCTGTCAGCCTGGGAACACCAAGAAAGTGTAAAAAAAATGATGCAAATGGAATCAGGACTGCAATAGCAATTTAAACAGAGATAATGAGAAGGCATTAAGCATTTTTGTCTTGATCGTCCAACTCGCAGCACTGTCTTGCTCATATGTAAGTTATCTTAAACTTTTGTTTTCTTTTAGAAATAGCTAGGAACTAGAAAGATTAGACTGTGTTTTCCTGTGATGTCAGAACTGTACTACTGTGTTATTTAAGTATTTCTCTGTGATCTCTAAACTCTTGACTAGCACTGTGTAGCAGAAAATATTGTCTTGTGTTTTTAATTATTTATTATTAAATATTTTTAAACCCTTTTAACTGTGGCTGTTTTGTGTAGAGATAAATTAAGCTCTAGAGTACATTGCATATTTATAGTGATTACTGTACCAAGTCACTCTAATAAGCCTTGACTGTTTAGTCACAACTACCAATTGGATAATAATATTGCACAGTAATAATTGGACACCCTTTTAAGGGCCTTTGAGTAGCTGATAAGTATTAGTGAGTGGTGACAAGTGGAACTAACGTATAGTCTGGCAGAAAGGGGCACAGCTGGAGAAACTGTGCTAGTCTTCCCCAAGAGTGTCTGTGTGGCTGTATAAACTCTTCTCAAAGTGCATGTATGTGTGTGTGTGTGTGTGTGTGTGTGTGTGTGTGTGTGTGTGTGTGTGTGTGTGTGTGTGTGTGTGTGTGTGTGTGTGTCAGCTACTTGGACAGGGACATGAAGCACTGGTTGGACAGAGAGGGTAAGAGAGGTTTTAGCTTGCCCACTAGGCTGAGATCTGGACCCTATAGCTGTGCCAGTGGGGAGTCTTATTGGGGACCTAGAGCAAGGGAGTGACCAGCCCCAGACTAGCTGTGATCGCTGTGTGCTCTTAAGGGAAATTGCACTTTACTGTGTGTATTTGTTATCCTTTCCTCATATATGAGACACCCTCTCTGGTGTTAGTGGTGAGGATTGAGGCTCCTTAATTGCTGGGCCAGGGCACGGGAGTCACATATTAATTGTTTGGCAGTGGTGGGATATCCACATCACATATTAATTAGTTGGCAGATACTAATTGGCTTGTAGTGGTGTGGGTAGAGTGAATCCTATAGCTTGTGTACAGTGAGCTTTGAAGGTGTTTTGTACTCTAACACAGCCATGCAGTGAATACTCAGAGTTCAGATCACAATTGTTTTATTTCTTTTCTTAGCTTAGTTAGTCAGGGTGAGCAAGCAGCATGTCAGCAGAGGCATATGGAAAGCTGACAAGGAGCCAGCTGGTGGAGATGTGCCAGGCTAGGGGACTGGTGCATGGAAACCTAACTAAGGCAGACCTGATTGCAGCCTTGGTAACAGCTGCATCAGAAAATAGCAACTAGGAGGAAAATCAGACTGGCAGTGGAGATATAATACCCTCAGAGAATGGACAGCTCAACCTTTATGCAGTGGACTTAAAAATCCAGCTGGAGCTAAAGAGACTTGAGTTGGAGGCCAGGCATGTGGAATTAGAATCAGCTGAGAGACTGAGGTGTCTAGAGTGTGAGGAGAATGAGAAACTGCTATGCCTAGAAGATGAAGAAAAAGAGAGGCAGAAGCAGCATGAGAAGGAGATGCTGACTCTTTGCCAGAGTCATGGAAGTAATGGGGAAGGGAGTAACTGGACCCCAGAAGCACAAAAGGTCAGTAAATTTCTTCCACAGTTTAAAGAGGGAGATCATTTTGATAGTTTCATTCATATATTTGAGACAGTATGCAGATGACCAAGGGCTCTAGGTACAGTTCCTGACCCCCTTACTCCATGGTAAGGCTGTAAATGTATTATCGAAAATGTCTGACATTGCATGTTTTGATTATACTGCTGTAAAAAAATGTCTATTAGAGTTTTTAAAGCTAACACCTGAAACATATAGGAAAAGGTTTTGTGAGCATAGACGCAAGGCAGATGAAAGTGTGTGTGAATATGATGCTGAATTGAGCACTTATTTCCATAGGTGGGTGAGTGGATGTCAGGTCACCACTTCTGAAGGGCTGGCAGACCTTTTGGTGAGGGAACAAGCCCTTAGCACTTTGCCTAAGGACATGAGGATCTGGTTAGCTGATAGACAATGTGCTACTTCAGAGGACTGGGGAAGAAGGGAGATCTATACCTGGCAATCAGGGCAGTGCTGCACAGGAAGGGGACCCCCAGTACTGCTCATGGGTCTAAAGGAACCAATGGTGGGCAGCACAGACTGCCACAACAGAATCTGCCAGTAGCAGGGGAAGCCACTAGTCCAGGTACACATCCAGGAGCTAGGGTTAAATGTTTTGAATGCAACCAGTGGGGCCATGTGGCATACAGGTGCCCATGGAGGCAAGGTGGGGAACAAAAGTTGAGGGAGCCAGTAAGTGGGAAAGACAAAATGCCAATAGTAGATTGTCTTGAGACAACAGGGGTACTAAACTTCCTTCCTGCAGATGTCCAGAGAGGGAAGGATTTGGATGAGGCAGTACCATGTGCTTATGCAGTTACACGCAGTAAGGCTACGAGACAAGCATGTGGGTATGGTAGCCTGGGGGACACCCAAACAGACTGCATACTTGCAGCTAGGACTGCTGAGGTGGTTACTTCAGGGAGGGAGCTACTCTGTAGCAGTGAGACTGAAGGTGAGCCACAGCTGCTTATGGATACTGATGTTTCCTTGGACAGAGTGACTGCAAATGTAGAGGTGAGTAGTAGTACCCAGGCTGACAGTGAGGCACCACTCTCAGAGGATGCCAGACTTTATGTGGAAGGGGAGCTGGGAAGGGTTACAAGGAGAGAGTTGAGACAGGCTCAGCTCTCAGACCCTACATTGCAATGCCTGAGGCAGGTAGCTAGAGAGGCACCTGATTCTCAAGGAAAGGGGGAATCTGTACACTGGGACAAATGATTACTATACAGAGAGTGGACCCCTGAGGGAGGGCTAGAAGGTGAGAGAGTACAGCAGTTGTTAGTGCCTAAAGCATACCGTCTGGCACTTCTAGCCATAGCCGATGATATTCCCTTTGCAGGTCATATGGGCATAACATGTACAAAGAGGTGCATTATGCAGAACTTTTATTGGCCTGGAATTTCCAGAGATGTAACAGGGTACTGCAGGACCTGTGAGCAGTGCCAAAAGGTAGGCAATCCAGGAGACAAGGTGAGAGCTCCTTTGATGCCTTTGCCTGTGATTGAGGAGCCATTTCAGAGGGTAGCTATGGATATTGTGGGTCCTCTGAGTACCCCAAATTCCACAGGGAAAAAGTATATCCTAGTGGTAGTGGATTATGCTACATGATACCCTGAAGCAGTGGCTTTGTCCTCCATTGAGGCAGAGAAGGTGGCAAATGCTTTGTTAGAGATTTTCAGCAGGGTAGGTTTCCCAAAAGAAATACTGACTGACAGAGGTGTCAATTTTATGTCAGACCTGATGGCTTGTCTGTGGAAGTCCTGTGGGGTGAAGCACATGAAGACCATCCCCTACCATCCCCAGACTAATGGTCTTGTTGAGAGGTTAAACTCTACAATCAAGTCCATGCTATGGGCATTTGCAGATCAGTTTAAGAGGGAGTGGACAAATATTTGCCCCATCTGTTGTTTGCTTACAGAGAAGTTCCCCAGGAATCCACAGGTTTTTCACCCTTTGAGTTGCTGTATGGGTATAGGGTGAGGGGACCTCTAGATTTAATTTGAGATGAGTGGGAAGGTGAGTCCGAGTCTCACAAGGATTCTGTTGTGGCATATGTCCTAAACCTCAGGATAAGGCACAGGGAACTCATGAGCTTGGCCCAGGAGAACCTGGCAGAAGCCCAACAAAAGAAAAATGTGTGGTATGACAAGAATGCTTGAGCTAGAGAGTATGCTGTGGGGCAGCAGGTAATGGTTCTCATTCCTGTCAGACACAACATGCTGCAAGCAGCTTGAGAGGGACCCTACCAGATAGTAAGAAAGGTAAGTGATGTTAACTACATGGTGGAACTGCTAGGCAGAAGACAGGGGCACAAATTGTACCATGTTAACATGATGAAATCTTACCATGATAGGAGGCCCTTGTACTGAGCATTTGCAGTGGATTGCAGGAGGAGTCTGAGGGAGATCTGGGGACTGATCTCCTCAGTGAGGCTTGGGCTGACACCTCAGTGGAAGGGGTAGCAATGTCCCAGCAGCTATCTCCTACCCAGGTTCGAGAAATCTGAGCAGTGTTGCAGGAATTTGTGGACATGTTCACTGGGAAACCAGGGTGCACCCACCTGGGGCAGCACCAGGTGGATACAGGACTCCAAAGGCCTATTAGGCAGGCCCCTTATAGAGTGCCTTAGAGAGTTAAACAGACTCGGAGGGTGGAGGTGCAGGAGATGTTGGAACTAGGGGTGATTCAACAGTCCAACAGTCCCTGGGCCTCCCCAGTGGTGCTGGTGCCAAAGAAGGATGGCAGCACCAGGTTCAGTGTGGACTACAGAAAATTAAATAGTCAGATGCTTACCCCATGCCTAGGACAGATGAGGTCCTAGAGCAGCTGGGTGGGGCTAAGTATCTTACAACCATTGATCTTACCAAGAGTTACTGGCAGCTGCCCTTGACTCCCAGTGCTAGGGAGAAGTCAGCCTTTGTGACTCCCTTTGGCTTGTATGAGTTCATAAAGATGCCCTTTGGGATGAAGAATGCCCCAGTGACTTTCCAGAGGCTGGTAGATCATATCCTAGTAGGAGCAGGAGGGTTTGCCCTTGCTTACCTAGATGCTATTGTCATCTACAGCCATTCCTGGCCAGAGCACCTTCAGCATGTCAGGGAGGTCATGGGCAGACTACAGAGGGCAGGAATGACCATTAAGCTGAGCAAATGTCAGGTGGGTATAGCAGAGGTCTCCTACTTAGGACATAGAGTGGGAAGTGGTAAGATAAGGCCAGAACCTGCCAAAGTGGAAGCCATTCAAGCATGGCCTGCACCTGTTACCAAAAAGCAGGTGAGAGCATTTTAAGGGACAGCAGGGTACTACAGAAAGTTTGTCCCCAGTTATAGTACCATAGCTGATCCCCTCACAGACCTGACAAGGAAGAACAGGCCAGATAAGGTATTGTGGACCCCAGCATGTGAGCAGGCATTCCAGATGCTTAAAGAAGCTTTGGGAGGACCCCCTGTGTTAGCCAATCCAGTTTACAGCAAATAATTTATTGTGCAGTTGGATGCTTTGAACCATGGGGTTGGGGCTGTACTTAGCCAGATTTCTTCAGAGGGGGAAGAGCACCCAGTGGTTTATCTCAGTCATAGGCTCCAACCCAGGGAGGAATGCTATGCAGCTGTAGAAAAGGAATGTCTAGCCATGGTATGGGCACTGCAGAAACTTCAGCCTTAGCTGTATGGAAGGAAATTCACTGTTATGACAGATCATAACCCCCTAAAATGGTTAAACAGAGCCAGCCAGCAAAATGCCAAGTTGCTAAGATGGAGCCTAGGGTTGCAAGCGTATATGTCAGTGCAGCACCGCAGTGGGAGTAGCAATGCCAATGCAGATGGGCTCTCAAGACAGGGAATGGGGTAGGTGTACTCAGATAGACCTGACCCTCTAAAGCAGCGTTTCTCAAGGGTCACTTGAAAAACTAGCTTGAGTTCTCCAGGGGGGGGGGATTAATATTTGATAACAGTGCCCTGGGCCAGCAATTAAGGAGCCACAATCTTCACCACTAACACCAGAGCGGGTGTCTCATATATGAGGAAAGAATAACAAATACACACAGTAAAGTGCAATTTCCCTTAAGAGCACACAGAGATCACAGTCAGTCCGGGGCTGGTCGCTCCCTTGCTCTCCAGGTCCCCCAGTAAGACTCCCCACTGGCACAGCTATAGGGTCCAGATCTCAGCCTAGTGGGCAAGCTAAAACCTCTAGCACCCTCTCTCTCCAACCAGTGCTTCGTGTCCCTGCCCAAGTAGCTGACACACACACACACACACACACACACACACACACACACACACACACACACACACGAACTTTGAGAAGAGTTTATACAACCACACAGACACTCCTGGGGGAGGCTGGCACAGTTTCTCCAGCTTTGCCCCTTTCTCCCAGACTATACGGTAGTTCCACTTGTCACCACCCACTAGTACTTATCAGCTACTCAAAGGCCCTTAAAAGGGTGTGCAATTTTTACTGTGCAATATTGTTATCCAATTGGTAGTTTTGACTAAAGAGTCTAGGCTTATTAGAGTGACTTGGTACAGTAATCACTATAAATACGCAATGTACTCTAGAGCTTAAATTATCTCTACACAAAACAACCACAGTTAAAAGGGTTTAAAAATATTTAATAATAAATAATTAAAAACCCAAAACAATACTTACTACTACACAGTGCTAGTCAAGAGTTCAGAGATCACAGAAAAATACTTAAAATAACACAGTAGTAAAATTCTGACATCACAGAAAAACACTTAGTCTAATCTGATATCACAGAAAAACACTTAGTCTAATCTTTTTCATTCCTAGCTATTTCTAAAAGAACACACAAGTCTAAGATAACTTACATAAGAGCAAGACAGTTCTGTGAGTTGGATGATCAAGACAAAAATGCTTAATGCCTTCTGATTCTCTCTGTTTAAATTGCTATTGCAGTCCTGATTCCCATTACATCATTTTTTACACTTTCCTGGTGTTCCCAGCTTACAGAAACTGCATTTACATTATTTTACACCTAGGCAGAAGCCAATGCAATAAAGGACATTCCACATGTAAATTCTGGTCATTAACTTTAACCTTAAAACAATAGGCAGGAAGCCTTCATCTAGCCCGGCCAGAGCTGAATTGTAAACATCAAAGACAGTCATGAAATAACTTTAATTTCAAAGGACAGACAAGAAATGCTTGACTTAGCTTTCTTTACAGCAGAGGGCAATGTTGCCACATTGTTTTAAGCTCAACCTTTCACAGCACATTCTTTCATTTAAGAAAACAAGCCTGTATTTCAACATTCATATTTACAAAGGACAGAATTATGTACCAAATTCTATTTGACTAGGCTGGCAGCCTTCTCCCATCGCTACCAATCTTCACATCATCGAATGCTTAAAAAAGTGAATGATGATTTACCAAACCCATGTAAGAAAAAGCTTACAAGCTTGAATGCTTAGAACAGCGATTTTTTTCCAAGGGAAAAAAATTGCTGTTCCACCAAAAAAAAAAAATTTTAAAACATTACATAAACTGGGAGGCTTTGCCCCCACACACCCCTGCTTATATATACCAACTCTGAGATCACACTACAGTCAAGAAAACAGCAAAGTAACAGAAACGGCCAAGAGATTTCTTTCCCAGGGAAAGAATATGTTTATATGCCATTTCCCTATTTTCCCTTTTCGTGATTTCAAGTTCGATCAAGATGCATTCGAAATAATGCATCTTCAATCATTTAATAGGAACCCTTAAACTTATGTTGCCCTAGGTATAAGTTGTATAGATAGAACTTTTATAATTTCTCAGCATACTGTTGATTTGTTGGTTTAATGAAATATCATTGACCCTTATTATTTATTATTGTCATTGGTGTTATTATTATTGTTATTATTATTATTATTATTATTATTATACTGGGCATAAACATCCCACTTCTCCCATTAACTTGTAGCCAAAGTGGAGTGTCACATGTCTTTGTGGGAATGCTGCATCTCACAAAACTGTCCTCATTGAAAACTTTTGAAGTGAGGGGCAATTTTCAGTCTTTAAAGTACACAGGCTCATAGAAATGTATGCTGGCTTTCATTTATACTTCTCTACCAAGTTCAAACACTGAAAAGTTGCATTATTGTTAGGCTGTTTTTTTTTTTTACTTTTATACATACCTCTCAACTTCTTAGAGCAAGAAATCTGGACAAAGCCATAAATAATGAGGGGATAAAGGTCCAAAAATAGGGACAAATTTTAAATACTGCTCTTACAAACTTAGAAAATTGATAGAATACTGAGTTTTGCATTAGCACAAATTTTCTGAAGGGTATGATGTCTGAAATTTAAAATTCTGTCATTATTATTTTAACTTCAACCCTCAGTGATTTGTTAATGATCTGCCAGAAAACCACAATTTTATGAGAAACAGACTAAAAATATGAGCCAAAAATCTGGGTATTCTATAAAAATGTGGACAATTGAGAGGTATGCCTTTATACAACAAAACAATATTTCAAACTCCTTTCAGCTAATTCATCCATTTGAAGGAGTTCAAATAATTTCCCTGACTTTTCAAAATGACTCGGTGTGGGTCAGATAATATCTGTATGCATCTTTTCTGCATATATTTAGACATGCCCCAGAATTCAATAAACTCCACGCAGGCTTCTTGCAGAACCTGCATTGAGTGTTACCACAAATGTGATGTTGCTCATTGTAAGGCATTATATCATGCATATTAATGAGGTGCAGTGTGGGCCAGCAAGGTGTCGTGGTTAGCAGCAGTCTTGCTGGCTATGAAACCTCTTATGTGAATGCGGATAGTATTTCTGTGTATGGTTGCCGGCCTGTCACATACCTCATTTTGGGTCTTAAACACTTCATGTTGCACGATGTTCCACATTACTTTAAAATGTTAGTAAGCCATTAGTATGTTTTCCACATATTGCCCATTTGTTCCACATTATGAGGGCTACTGTTCCTCTTTTTGGAGATGGAAGGTTAAGAGCTATGACACAAATATCAGTGATTCTGCCCAATGATAGTATGACAGCACGGCATTTGCTTTTCCCTTTTTTAACTTTCTTAATTTAAGAATTTTTTTTTTTTTTGACCACTGTTTGCACAAAGCGCCACATAGCGCAAACGTTGGAAGTGGAGAACCCACTCACCGTGTTTGAGATGGTAAACATCATGCAGCATTTTCAAACACTGTGTGCACACCCAGTAAGCATGCAATAACTGGAATTAGAGGCAAAACATCAGGATATAAAACTTAATTGGCAGGAAAACTCATTCTACATTGGGCTGGATCTCTGGTACTCATGTCTGCTGTTTGTGATGAGGGAACGTGCTTCCAAGTGCAGAGGTGGGGAGTCCAGGAGTCCAAATTCTTTACTGGACTCCTAGTTCAGCATCATAGACCCCAGTTACTGCAGAGGGACTATTCAAACTCAGAATACAAATCTGAAGCATGGAATAGTGTTGCCAGGACTTCGACCAGTGCTACAGGTACCCCTACACTGGTGAACAATGTTCCTACCAATTTGATGACCTCAGCAGGAGGAATAGGGATACCTTCGACCATTGGATCTGGAAATTTAGGACAGGGACACCCCACAGATGTGTAAGTATCAATTACACTGACTACTTGTAAGAGTTAAAAGCTGAATAAAGTCAAGACTAGAATTCATAATGGTATTCTGTTCTATTCTGTTTTTTCCACAGCTGCCATGGAGAGAGCTCTTAATGTAAAGACCCATGCCGTGAGATTGGCAAGGATGCAAGAAGCATGTGTTATGTATGCATCAGAACAGCATTGTTATTGTAACATTAAAAGTTGAAGACAGCTTATTTGGTATCTAATATGGTATCAAATTGAGCATGCATATCGCAAATGTAAAATAAATATGCATGCCTTAGTCTGTAGCACAATGCAACAGTTCCATATTCTCAAATAACAGTGAACATGCATCTCTCAACTGTAAAAGGAAATGATGCATACATTAGTCTGTAGGACAAAATAACAGTACAGTATTAGTGAGTAGTCTGAGGTTGAGGGTTTAAAAAACACATTTCCCAAATATACAATAATGTTAAGTTTTCATAATTATTGCAATGTAATGTCAGACCTCTATACCAGTGACACAAATGGCCTGCTGTAAAGTGTAATCAGTATAATGTGGATGCGCATATGTGCAATATATGCACACATCACGTATTGCTTGCTGCAATCTGAACTATAGTGTACATCTGTTATGAACTGTGTAGTCTTAAAAGTAATAAATAAATTTGTTAGTTGTTTGTAGTCTTAAAAGTAAAGGTAACAGAATAGAGTCAAATTGTATCAATGCTTTATATGTCACATATGAAGTTACTAATGTTAGCTCTCTTTTTTCTCTCACCTCAACCTTTATCTTCTCTCTTTTTTTTAAATATTTTCTTTTTTTCTTCTTCCCACAGCACAGCGGGGTAGGCCTGTTCCACAGAATCCTCCTGCCCCCACTCCACTGGCTACAGCACTGCTGTTCAGTACGTCTTGGACACAACCTGGCAGTACCCCTTCTGCTGCCCCTGCACTACCTGGAAAGTCAGGTAGTTCTGCCCCAGAAGATAGGCCAGTGGCTCCTCCCAGGAGCAGTGGTGGAGGTGATGAATTTATCATCTGCGACAAACTGCCAGCGTTGGTGTGTAGGAATGTGTGTCTCATTGTTGGTGCACACCTACACCAGGTGGAGTGCTTGTTTTCCATCCTCATACAACATAAAGGAGGAGATGTAAATGGGCACTGCAGCAGCTCAGTGAGGTAACAGTGATGACAGTCCAGTGGGTGAGGACTCTATTCTCACCATCACTCAGCTTGATGTCCATGGGTCCTCGATGTCCACATTCACCCCAACCATGGTGTTCATCCACCTGCTGTGTCCTTCACCATCTCTGTGTCTTGTCTTGCATGTTCTGTTTGTCTGTGATTGCTTCCTCACCCACCCAACCTACCTGACCCAGACATGCCATTCTGAATACCAGTCCTGACTATATTCAGCTTTTAATCCTTACAAGTAGTAGTCTCCATAATTGATACTTACACATCTGTTGGGTGCCCCAGTACTACATTCCTCAATTCAGTGTTCGAGGGTATCCCTCTTCCTCCTCGGGATGTCACTATAGTGATGTCTACATTGCTCACCAGTGCTGGGGATACTGGTAGCACTGGTCAAAGCCTGGGCATGCCTCTGTCTTATAATCTGAGCCACAATAGTCCCTTTGCAATAGCCTGTGCCAATATTCATTCACTTGGAGTCCAACAAACACTTCTGACTCCTGGACACCCCACCTTTGAGCACAGAATCTCAATCTCTCCCTCTCCATGAATGCCTGCTATGCCTACCACAGACCAAGACCAATGCTGAATGATATTTTCCCACCAACTGGAAGAATCTCACTTACTGGGAGTGTGCACTTTTTTGTTTTGCAACATTTGAAACTCTTGCGCATCACTTACCATCATGCAAACAGAGTGCTTGAGGGTGGCCACTGCTGGGCAACGTGTTTTGTATTAACTGAATTCATCCAGTTTCTATTTGTGGCTGTCTGGGTCCTGTCTGCTACCTGGGTGTCCATTCATCAAGTTTGTGCACTGCTGCTGTTTGCGCAAACCAGATGAGTACAGCCAATCATGTTTGAGCTAAGCAGCACATTGCTCAAGCACTGGCCCAAAAATGTAAAAAAAAGGAGAAATAGTTTAAATGAGGAAAATCAATCTATGACATATACAGTAGAAAATGTTAGCACACATGAGATATGTCTACATAGGTCTGGATTTCAACTCTCACTCCAATGCACCGTCAGAAGATAGGATGGGTGCCTTTTCCCTCTTTGCCACACAAACAGCTTTGCAGTAAAGAACTGAAGTTATTCCTCACAAAACCAAGTACAACTGAATGTACACTGATATCAAGGCATAAACTGTTATTTGTACTTTTATTATATTTAGTATATTTTGATGTAGTGCACTTAGTGATCACCCAACCTGTTATGATTATTGCTTGCAAATATGCAGCTCTGTCTTACCTTTCTGTTTTTCTTGGTCATTCATCAGTTATCTGACCAGTACTCAGAGACATGCAGTGTGTAAGCCAGTCTATCTCATTGACCTTAAAATGTGTGAGGACATTAACTGGGAATAATATGATATGCAGTTGCGAACAACTGAATAGCAGGTTGGATGGCACAAACAAGCATAAACTACTCTTTTGGGGGGTGAGCAAACATGAGTTCCTGTTATAGCACATGCAAGGGTACACTGTTCTTTTTTTTGGGGGGGGGTGGGCAAAGCTGAGTTACTGTTATGGCACAAAAAAGCACACATTGTTCCTTTGGGGTAAGCAAAGGTGAGTTACTGTTATGGCACAAACCAGAATGGACTGTTCTCTTGGGGAGAGCAAAGGTGAGTTACCGACGCTACACAAACAAGGATATGTTCCTCTTGCTGTTACTGTCCTTATTTTGCATCCTGCCTGTTTTATGTTGGGGTTGTGAAGTCAGAAACTGCAATGTGTTTCATTAATTTTTAACTTCTCTCATTAATGAACTTTGGAGAGGTACGACTGTGTGAATCTTTGATGCATGAGGTCTACTACTTGCTAATGGACACATATAAGTCAAATAAGTCTCTGCAGTCATATGTTAAGGTAAGTTCTTTACAAATCCCCCACCTCTGACTTGCTTACTGCACCAGGTGATGAAATACAAGTATATGTCATGATATTATTAAACAAGACACTCCAGGTTCAGGACTTATCTTGTACATGCAGCAGTTGCCACAGTGTTAATTCAGAGATGACTCTGTCTGCGGCAAAAAGTACACAGCCATACATAGACTGGCACAGGAAGTGACACTTGCAGCAGGTGAAGGAGGGACAGCAGGGCTCCCAAGCATTCCTATCAATTCTCCTGTGTGGCACTTCCCCACACCTTAGCTATGGTCAATGAGCAATGAAGCTGCAATAGCCATGCTTCCCTGATCAATGTCCTCACGCTCCACCAGTCCAATATCTGTGGGCTCAGTGGACTGAGTAGGAGTATGCCTACTAGCTGTGTGCAATGTAAATGCAGGGGATGGTGCTATGTCAACCTCTGTGTCAGATTCAACCACTGCACCCCCTGACTATGTGTCAGGTTGGCCACCATCATCATCAGAGTTGGCTGAGACACTGACATCAGGTGGCACAGGGCTCACAGTTGCACTGTCAAACTTGCCTGTGATAAAAAAACAAGAAACACAGTACTATATTAATACCAGCACTACTATAGTGCAATATATGCTAACAAAGTAACACTGCTACCACTATTACAGACAGTCCAGCAATATACACAAGACACCTAAGATCAATATCACACAATACAATATTTGTTTAAATTGATCAGCAGTACTGACACCGAACTAGTTGGCTTACCAACTGCAGAAAGCAAGCATTCCTGGAGGCATGATGGTCCTGAAAGAAGTTAAGCAGGAGTTAAGGGCAACAACATCATAATCAACAGTAACACAGAGGTTAATACATTTGCCCCTTTATAGCTGCAGTAAATATTTCTTTAAACAAGAATGTGGCTGGCAACTCCAAGCTAAACTTATACCTGTAGCAATCTTCAATCTCCGCCCAATCAAATAAATACATCTAACACAGGTTTAACTTATTCATTTTAAATTCTTTAACCATGCAACAGTATTCTTTTCAGATAGCAAGGCCTACCTGGAAGCTCCTCCTGAATGTGTTTGATATATCTGAAATGCTGGCTCTTACATCCAGCATGTGTGGTATGGCAGTGTCCTGTGAGTAGTCTGTGTCCCTTATGTTTGCTAGGAACTTCTCTCTGGGGGTCAGTGGTGTTTCCCTAGGAGGGCCTCCACCTGTAAACCAAGAGGTCACGGCCTATTGCAGGTGCTCGCCTTCTTGCAGAGGTGACCATATCAGTGGCCCTGTGGTACACCTGTTCATAGCTTCTTCTGTGGCCACCTAGAGAGTTGAGATCTGCAGCAATCTGCTGCCATATTGGCAGATGAAGGGCCATCTCTTGCCTTCCCCAGTGAAGTAGCAAGACACCATGTTGGCGTAAGCCATCAATGATAACCTGGTTTTCCAAATCTGTAAATGGTCTTTGGCATGAATTGGGGCATTTCTCTGCCATTATTGTAGGTGTTCTAAAAGACAACAGACATATAATACAAATATGTATCACATAACTACAAAATAGGTGTTAACAGATGCAACAAAAAAGGTAGCCAGTCACTATTACCCAATGGAGAAACATTAAACAGTCTACAGATGTGCTATACTAAGAACAGGCAGGATGCAAAACAAAGAGAGTAAGAAGAGCAACATACCTTGGTAGTGCCATAAGAGCAACTCACCTTCACCCCCACCCCACAAAAATAGGCAATGACCCTTTTGGCTAACAAAACATCTTTGAAATGCTAAAAGTGTTGTCAAAGCACCTGTCCCTGAAACATTTGTACATATTTCTCACACAGCATTCCTTTCCATGTATTTCCTTGTTTTGCCAATCATGTGTACCTCTGAAATGGCTTGACAAACATGGTCATGCAATCAGCACACTTTTAAGTAATGCATATAGATAACACTGTAAAACCCCGTGCTTCACATTAACGTTAGATACATTCCAGCATATGCAGTATGTAGGTGACAAAATGGAAACATGCCTTCTGAGATGCAGTATTCCTCTCTACAGAGATCCTATAGTAAAATCTTGCAATCACTGTTCTAAACATGTAGAACTTTCATCAACATCAGTTTTCCTAGCTACAGGGTGACCTTTTTATATAGTGAAGATTAATAATGCATTGCAGATGTGGGGTGATTACTGTTTTGGAGGAGGAATTCATAACAGCACTGCAGGCTGCCTTACTTCAACTGGGTGGGTTGGCTTAGATTGAGAAAGTGTCTCTGCATAGCTCACAGGCCTTCCTTATCAACATAACACATATGCTACAAAACATGCCATGATGTGTGTGGATACATTAAAAGCCATGTCACTGTAAGCTGTCTGGTATTGGATGAGGTGACATCTGCTTGGCCTCCAGCCCACTGCCTTACCATGCCCTGGTGGGATTACTGCATATCCATAACTAACATATAGCTGATGACATCAACGGAGTCTGTTGAGGCCAGACTAAGTTTCACACATACCGGTGTAAAATGCTCTCTGTAATGTCAAGCAACAGCTCACCCACACATACACCCAGTTGAGTGCAGCGACAATAGAACCTCTACCTAAGTATATAGACTACAGAACACAGTACTTAACAGAAGCACCACAGGTCACGTTTGACTTGGAGTGTGTCAGACAATAGTTTATAGCTGATGACATCAGCATTGTCTGTTGAGGACAAGATAACAGTGCCCCACATGCCGGTGTAAAATGCTCTCTGTAATGTCAAGCAACAGCTCACACACACACACACACACACACACACACACACACACACACACACACACATATATGCAGTTGACTGCAGTGAGAATAGAACCCCTAACTATCTATGTACAAAGACTACAGAACACAGTACTTTACACAAATGCCATGACACAAGTCTGACTTTTATAAGAGTGCAGGTGAAATTATAGTAGATGACATCAGCAGGCCATGTGGGAAACAGCAGGTTAGGAAGGCTGCATGAAATAAATGTGTAGGCTTGTGCAAGTATTAACATACTGGCAATCCATGCCCATGGAAAACTCACGTCTAGTCTGCTGAGTAGACACACACACACACACACACACACACACACACACACACACACACACACACACACACACACACACACACAGGTGAGCGAGCACACACAGTTGACTGCAGTGAGAACTGCACCCCTACCTAAGTGCACAGACTACAGAACACAGTACTTAATACAAGTGGCACAACACAAGTTGGATTTATATGAGTGCAGGTGCACTTATTGTAGATGACATCAGCAGGCCATGTGGTCACAACAGCTTGGGGGGTCTGCCTAGGCACATAGCTTCATAGCATTATTTGAGGCTAGTATCCTAATAGCAGTAATACTACTAGACTATTAAGAAGTATCCTTACTGTACATAGTTGGATGTTTGGGTTTAGCAGAGCAAGATTGTGAGCACCACCAACTGGCTCTGTCCATGATGGAGCACAGATTATATATTATGCTTTACTGTATGGCTGATATATGAGTGGAAAAAATACTGAGACACCAGTGTTGTAGGGCTTGGTGATGTCGGGGGATCAACACATGAATGTATTGTAAAGATATGCTGTATAGTAAGATCAGGCTCTTGGTTTGTAATGTAACAACATGTAGTTTTATGTCAAAGGTAGTGGAGAATTAACACCACTAATGAAGCATATATATATATATATATATATATATAGATATAGATATAGATATATTTTTATACATATATATATATATATATATATATATATATATATATATATATATATATATATATATATATATATATATATATATACATACATGCACACATGCGCACACACACACACATATATATATATAGATAGATAGATATATATATATATATATATATATACATATATATATATATATATATATATATATATATATATATATACACACACACACACACACACACACACACACACACACACACACACACACACACACACACACAGTCCCAAAGCACAGCGAGCAGCTGGTTTGTGAGATGGTGAACAATGTGTACACGCATGTGAGATACACATTTTTGCGCATAAGTAAGCAGTACACAAATGTGAACCGCACTGAAAATGTCTGATAGTTCCATCTGTACTCCAGGCCTGTTTTTTGCAATGCCCAAGAGCATTAATTCAATATTATCTGGTTTATATTTCTGGCTGTCTGCTTCTTAGGTGGTCTGTTTTTTTCTCTGTTTCCACAATCTGGTGCTTCACAAAAATCAAATGAGCACAGCCAAAACTGTAATGTATTTGTTGCCTGGTAAAAGTAATAGGAATATGCAATTGAAAAAAAGAAGGAAAAATATGTAAAGTAAGGAAAACCAATGTATGACATACACAGTAGAACATGGTGGTAACACACAAGATATTTCTACATAGCTAGGGATTTAACTCTCATACCAATGTATCTTCAAAAAACAGGATGGATGCCTTATTCTGCTTTGCCACAGAAACAGCTTTGCAGCAAAGAACTGAAGTAATTCTTCATACAACCAACTGCATCAGAATGTACACTGCTATCAAGCCAGCAGCTGTGATTTGTATATTTAATTCTCTTTATTATAGTTGGACATAGTGTACTTAGTGGTCACACAACTTATGATTATGCTTGCAAATATACAGCTCTGACTTACTTGTCTGTGTTTCTTGTTACTTCATTGGTTATCTGACCAGTAGTGTGAGACATGCAGTATGTAAGCCATTCCATATCATCAGCCTTAAAATGTTTGAGGATTTTAGCTGGGAGTTATATGATATGCAGCTGCCAGCAACTGAATACCAGGTTGGATGGCACAAACAGGCATATACTGTTCTTTTGGGGGGAGGTAGCATGACACAAACAAGGATACATTGCTATTTTTGGTGTGGGTGACAAAACTCCATTACTGTTATGGCACAAACAAACATAGCCTATTCTTTTGTGGGGGAGCAAAGGTGTTACTGCTATGGCACAAACAAGGATATGATGCTTTTGTTGCTGTCCTTGTTCTGCATCCTGCCTGTTGTTTGATCTTGGGAAGGGTTGTGAAGTCAGAAACTTCAAAGTGTATCATTACTTTCTAACTTCTCTCTTTAATGTTTTAACAGTACAAAGATATGGTGCTAAACTGAGGCTATGCAGCATCATCAGCATTCTTGAGAGTTATGAGTGTGTGAATCTTTGATGCCTGAGGCCTACTACTTAGTAATGGACACCTACAAGTCAAATAAGTCTCTGCTGTCACATGTTAAAGTTCTTTTTGTACATATCCACCACTATTTACTTGATTACTGTAACAAGTTACAAAATACATGGATATGCAATAATATTGTTCAAGAGTACATTCTAAGTTCAGGTCTTACCTTGCAAATGCAGCAGTTGACACAATGTTAGTACAGGGCTGCCTCTGTCTGATGCAAGCAGTACACAGCCAATACATGGGGAGGTAAAGGTTGTGTGAGTTGCCTGGCATCAATTTTGCTATATGTATGTGAGTAGGAGAAAGGTATTAGGCAGCTAGCTGGTCAGTGAATGTGCTATGCATTGCCTCCTAGCCAAAGAAAAGGCATACTGAGCACTCCTGCGTCTGCCTGCAGGCACAGCAGCTGGTGATTTCCCCTCTGAGTCCTCCTCTGACTGTGGTGACCTAGGTATTGGTGGGGGGATGTGTGTCCCTTACCCCTTGCTGGTCCTGCTGCAGCTGTTTCCACAAAATCAGATTATGTAGCATAGCACATACTGTGAACACTCGTGTACATGTGCATGGATTATACTGCAGGGCTTCACCAGCTGTATCTGGGCACCGGATCCATGGTTTCAGCAGTCCGAACACATATTCTATAATGTTTCTGTTCTGAGCATGTATCTTATTATGGCATTCTTCCATAGCTATGTATGCATTCTGATGGGTGTCATCAACCACGTTTCAAATGCGTAGCCAATATCCCTCAGTAAATGGCTCTGTGGGATGTCCCCCATAGCAAAATCTGGTACAGCTGTGATGTGTACCAGATATGGGAGTTATGATAGATGCCAGGGTTGCCAGCATACAGATTCAAGATAATCCCTGGGCATTACACACGACTTGGTAGTTGATAGAATAGTATCCCTAGCAGTTAATGTAGATTCGACCCTGCTCACCAGGTGGTACCTTAATGTGTACATGAATGCAATCTATGGCACCCAGTACTTCAGGGTAGTGAGTTACACAGTAGAACTGTCACATATTGCTGGCCCTGTCCTCAGAACTACATAGAAAACATATGTGCTCACTGGCATGTATGAGCATTAACATCCAGGAATTGGTGGAGGATCCTAGATGCTGATGCCTGTGACACACCCATCATGTCCCCAGTTGTAAGTACCTGCAGCTAGGACTCTAAGGCTATGTATACCTTCCAAGAAGAAAGCTAGTGCTTAGCCTAATCCCAGTGCTTCCAATTATCAACAAATGCAAAGTAAGAAAATCACTGGGAACTGCTGCTGTACGAACACAATAAATATTTATTAAAACACTGAGAGTAAAAAACAACAAAGTGAGTGCTCACTTTGTTGTTTTTTACTCTCAGTGTTTTAATAAATATTTATTGTGTTCGTACAGCAGCAGTTCCCAGTGATTTTCTTACTTTGCTATGTATACCTTGTAACCACAAAAAAGATTCAGTACTCACTCAATAAAAACAAACTCCGGTGCAATAAAGGCTGTCCAGAATTCAGGCAATGTGTTCAAAATGAAGGTGCAAGTGAAGCATGGCATCCAGAATAAAGCTTTTAATTTCCCAAGGTTACAAACACAATCCAACACGACTGCATCAACACGACTTAATCAAGTACACACAGGACAAAAAGATACTTCCAAATATCACTTGTTGAGCGCTTTCGTCTCCCCAACCGGAGACTTCATCAGAATTCTGATTTGGATTGTGTTTTTAACCTTGGGAAATTAAAAGCTTTATTCTGGATGCCATGCACCGGAGTTTGTTTTTATTGAGCTATGTATACCTTAGTTTCCACTGGGACGGGTTCCCCTCCATTGGCTCTGGCTCTGAGTCGAAGACAACAAAGCTCACTTAGTTGTTGCAATGTGTCCTTATCCACCCTGTAGCACTCTACAACCTCCAGGTCATGTAGCATCTGAGAAGTTACCCTGGGTCTGAACACTCTTCTCCTTCTTGGCCTAGGCCTACTGTTGCCAGCACCAGCAGCACTGGCTTCAGCCTCTAGTACATACATATGAAGCAAAGCTGCAGCAGCACCTAGCATTCTGTCCAGTTAAAATTTCCTTGTCTCTACTACAATGGTATTGAAGTATCCAGGAAAAAACAGAATGAAGGCTGCATGGCTGTTTTATATGTTGTTGAATAGCTCCACCTTGTTGGATTGGTTCATTAAAATACAATTCACCTGCTTATGCTGTAATTAGCACCCATTAAATACACTACTACTTGTTCATTAGTATGCTATGCATACCTCCATGCAACTCTGTGCACCTTCTTGCAAATAAGGTAATTACAGGCAAAACTGGTATTACTTTCCTCTGTTCCTGTGATACTGTGCAAACATGGAGCACAGAAAGTGAAGGAAAGGTTGTACACCCTGTACTAGAACCCAGGACCAGCTATACTCTAGCCCTATACATGTACGTGCTGCCACAGGAATAGTTATGTGACAAACAGAGTGATATCTGCCATTCATTCCTCCATTTCCCATGCTTGTGCTAAGAGCTGAATCACACAAACAATGACAAAAATTTTAAAAATTACTTAAAGCTGACAGAGATAACACATTTTAATATAAAATTCAGAGGATGAAACAGAACTTGTGCATTCTGCACTGCTTACATGCACTTTCACCATTCACAGACCTACAAGTACACATCTGTAAGTGTAACCTGACACCCCCCTGATGTCATCATTTACTAATAACATCCATTGAAAACAAAACTGTGGAAGTGACTACAAGGAATGAACATCCCTAAATGGTTACTATTTTTTTGCACTTCAGCAATTCTAATTAATTTTGACCTCATTTGCATCTTCACTGTGCTGACTGTCCTGAATCTACATAGTTGGTAACTGCGTAGGCAGGGAAACTGAAGGGGAGCCCAATGCTGTAAATAAGAGACAGGGTATTACTTTGTTATATATCTTAGCAGAGGAATACAGTTTTGGATAACATTTGACTGTATTCTGTCAGCTAGATACTGCATATGGTTACAAGACAGTATGAACAGTCAGTTTCATGGGGTTTACACTTTTAGTTGTCTACATTACTTACAACTATATTCATATATTCTTCATTTGGGGTGGGGGGGGGGTGAAGCTACATTTATGCCATGGCACTTAAAAAAGATTGTTGCTATTGTTACTCTACATTTGTAGCATTCACCCTGTCTAATAATGTCATAATGTGTCTGTTGTTACATGTTAAGATCAGTTCTGTACAAATCTAAGAACTTTTTCTTACTCTTATTTCTGTGTAGACTCCTTTCCATGGCTGTATTCAGAAAGTTTTTGAATAAACAGGCAAAACGATCACAGAGTCTATGTGGTTGGTTTACAACTTGTTAAATTTTTCCATGGTATTGATTTGCTTCATTATCATACAATTCAGTTACTTATGCTGTAATTAGTACTCCACGGAAGTTACCATGTTTGCACATGAGTGCTCGCCGCTACATGGAGTTTAGTGAATCTAAAAATATTTACTGCCATTTGCACATCTCACAGTGATGCACACATGGTGAAAAATGACCATGCAGGCTTTACTGAATCCTCCCACTGGTCCACCCATTCACTTTAAAAATAATGCAGTCTATTAATATAAGGTATTATCTCTCCTTTGAACTTCAAATACATCATTTACTTATCATTTCAAAATCATTGTTTTCTATATTCTTTTCAGTGTCATTGTCTTCTTTATTCTTCTTGTGTTGCTTGGACAGAACTTGTAACTTGCAGTATATTATCATTTGTCTTTCTTCTTCATCTTTCTCTAAATATCATGGCACTTGGGCAGATTATTCAACACTTACACATATAAAATCTGCAACCAGCTTTCTATATCTCTCACCATTCTCTGGAATTGATGGGATGTCTGAATAAATAAACAAAAACATTTCCCTACCTTTTCTGTAACACACTGTTGACTGGTACGGTTGCAATCCTAGATGTCATTTCTCCATTCTGAGTAGTGGTTTGACATTGAATTAGTAAACATTATTTAAGTGACATTAGGGTGTATGATTAGACAATATTCTTTCCCAAATGTGCACACATGAAATTATTCATAGGCTCATACAATAGCTACTGTGTCAATGTTTCTCAGAATCTGTGGCAATTGCTTGTATAAACTGTTAATCTTGCACCAAATGCAAGACTCTTCCAGGCTTACTGTGCTGGTGTTTGTTTCTAACATGGTTATGTTACAGGTATCAAACATGTACATGATATGATCTTAACTTGAGCATTTCTTTAAATGCTAAATGTTCAATGACTTTATGATGCAATTCATACCATATAAAATGTAAATGACTTTTTTCATGATCTCTCATTACTGGATCTTGTTGCATTCTATAACCTGAGAAAAATAATCCATATAGGTCCATAAGCTCATAGGAGATCATTAGGCTGACAGCTCAAGAGCCCTTACAGGCCTTTCCAGTTTTACCCAGATTTTAACCAATTTCCTTACCCTAGGGTAAATATAACAAGGGTCAGCAAGTGGGGGGTTTACTATTTTTACTGATTGCAATTCTCCCTAATGGACATGGGTACCACCCCAAGAGTGAATTTGTGATTTCCCATCCATTTGTCCATATTGCACTTGAAGATGGAAGGGCTCTACTTCACGTGAATGGGAAGCCTATTCCAGAGGAGAGGCAATATCTGGAACACATATCTGTATCTTCAGCATGAGTTATTCATGTCAGAGATCAGGGTTAGATCTTTGGAGAAGGTAACCCTCATACACTTAGTTTTGTGAATATGCAACATTTCCATCAGGGCTGGGTCAGAGGCTGCCTTGAAGGTCAGGCTCAGATCATCCCCCAGTAATCGACAGGAAACTGAATATAGTGATAGGGCTTTTAACCAGTCCGCATATGACATGTTGGTTATGCCCTGTATTTTTTGGTGAGAAACCTCTGAGGATGCTCCAACTGTTGCAGGTGGCTGGTGAGGCACATGCCAAAGGACACACTGTACTTGATTATTGGTCTGAGTACAGTGGTATTATGACATCCTTAGATCCAGATGCCATGCCTCTACTTATAAGCTGAGCCACATAGGATTTCCTAACCACCATGGAGACACACATGGTTGTCAAAGTTCAGATTACTATTTGAGTCCTCAGATCTCTCACCACTGAGCCTCCAATCTTGGGGGGGGGGGGTGCTATTAATATTGCAATTTGCAGGGGTATTTGATTTACCAAAGGGTATTATTATGTACTTCTTTGCATTTAGTTTGAGGCCATGGCTCTGAGACCAATCATTAGTATGTGTTAGACCATTCTGTAGGATATCAACATCATTTGGGGAGTCAATGTTTGCCCCCAGCTTGCAGTCATCAGCAAACTTGGTCAGCCAAAGGCCATCTACATTTGCCTTGACATCTGAGAAGTATATCCCAAACAGGAAGGGGCACTGCACTGAGCCCTGTGGTACTCCACTGAGGAATGGTCTCTTGCTAGATGAGGATTCCCCCACTTTAACAACATGTGTCCTATCTGTGAGCCATTTGGCTATCCAGCTGGTGACATAAAAACTTATGCCCAATTTTGTGAGATTATCTGTAATACCCGAGTGAGGTACTGTATCAAATGCCTTGGCCAGGTCAAGTTATGTGGTCTTACTCTTATCCCTGGCCTTGGTGACATTCTCAAAGAAGTTCACCAGTTTGGGCAGGCAGGACCTGACCTTAATGAAGCCAAATTGGGTTGGGTCTAAAGACTGGAGATTTTCTATGTCATTGTTAATCAAGTCCATGATTATCCCTCCCACAGCCTTGCATATGAGGCTAGTCAGACTTATGGGTCGGTAGTTGCCATGGTCAGTCGATCACCCCCCCTTGTGCAGAGGGATGATGTTGTTGTCCGCCACTCTACTGGGTGCTGTCCTCCACTCTTTTCTTTTAGATAATATAATCATTGTATTTTTTAAAATCTGAGGCCTTATAAAATATGTTGAATGTGTGTGTGTATGTGTGTGTGTGTGTGTGTGTGTGTGTGTGTGTGTGTGCGTGCGCGCGCGCATGTGTGCATGTGCACACGTGTGTGTGTGTGTGTGTGTGTGTGTGTGTGTGTGTGTGTGTGTGTGTGTGTGTGTGCACATGTGTGTGCGCGTGTACACTCACACATTTTAAGTTGGTAAGAACCTGATATTAAAGATCAGGTGCAAAGACATGACAATAAAAATAGCCAGACATCCAAGCAGCAGCATACAGACATACAAACACATTACAATGAATAAGCAAATGAGATAGTTTGCTGTAAATAGTGATGTATTTAAATGACAAATGCACTTAAATACTTACTGACAGCTCTTTGGATACTTCCACTAATTCCTGTGGATGTCAGCTAATGTCACAAGTTCATAAGATATGATGACATCATTCAGTAAGTTCCTGCCAGGCTCCTAAGACAAAGTACATGTGTGAAGAGATTGTAGGTAGAAAAAGAACCAAATTTTATGTTAAAATGTCAGTGCACATACTTTACTATACTGTACTTCATCTGTTTCCTGTTCTGTCACATCACAATAAGCATCTCAATGGAATGCATACATTGTAAATGTCAACAACACCAAAAATAAAAAAGAACACACTGGAATAAATTAATTTATTCTAGTGTATATTTTCACTATTCTGTTTTGATGTGTTGTTTTTCCCACAGGTAACTGTGCAATATCAGACTGAAGGACAACTGGAAACCAACCAGCTACATCACACACATACACACACACACACACACACACACATATATATATATATATATATATATATATATATATATACACACACACACACACACACACACACACACACACACACACACACACATACAAATCTCAGCATAGAGATTTCCTGGATATGTACTGTATTCCTCTTCATGAACACAAGTCATATAGCCACCCTAATTTAAATCCAGAATCCTGCATAAAAGGCCATGGGTCATTCCCCATTGACATTTCCTAGTAAAACTTTCAGGAGTGATACAGATTGTTTCTAGTAACTAATATTTTACTCTTAAGGATTTAAATGCATCTCAGTATTAAAACTGGTTTCACTTCACTAAATGGTCAGTAAACAGAACATTGGTGGTACAATCTTTCCAGTGAAAAAGATAATTTTGTAGAGAAATGTATATGATTTTATATAAAATGTAATGACATCCTGATGCAGATACATTTCGGAAATATAGTGAAATCTATAACTTGAAAATAACGTATACTCTCATCCCTAATGAAAATTAAGTATAATAAAATATGACAGACTATCACTATGCAATGGCTGTAAAATAATGTGTTTGATAACTATACAAGATATGTACACATTTGGCTGCCTTGGACAGTTCTCAGTAACATTTCTGTGGACGATATGTAGATACTCGAGTACAAAGATTATTTAAGAAATCAATCATATCCTTAACGATTTTTTTTTTATTTTGGCTTTGCTTTCTATTGCTCATTGGCCCCCTTCCTATCAACTGACCCATCTGTTCCCCATCATCTGGTGTTGGTTGACCAGGAGAGGCCATCATTTAGACAGCTATCAGTGGTGGTTTGAGATTTTTTCTGTTTACACAGCCCTCTCAACTGCATGCACTCAAAAAAGCACCAAAGAGTGTTGTGCAGTGCTTATAAATTCATACTTACCGGTAGAAAGGATCTAGTCAGTGTAAAGCAATATTGTCAGCTGCAATAAAATAGTGATGAGAAAAATGTCAATTTAAAGGACAACTGTGCTTAAAAACTTAAAAAAAGGTTTTGTGGTGTATTTTGAATTTTTCTGCATTAACAATGTATCTGTATCAAAGTAAGTCATTACTAATATTTTCTAATTTGTTAAACCCAAAATGGCCTGAAAGGAGGCAGTCAAGATTTGCCTCCCTGATGTCATTTTATGTGATAGAGAGAGAGAACCTGTGATTATAGGTTCATAGGTGTTTACTAGGCTAATGGCCCTGGAGCCTTTACAAGTCTAGCTCATAGGATTACCCAGGCATCGTGCCACCTAACCATAGTTCCCAGTGCCTCTGTTGAGTAGAGCCACTGGAGTGATCCTCACGGTGAATTTTCTATTTCCCATCCACTCATCAAGATTTCTCTTGAAGAAAGCCAGTGAGGTGCTCTGTTTGACATGTATGGGGAGTCTATTCCATAGCATGGGCAGTCTCTGGGTTATGAACCTGTCCCATCAGCATGTTCTGTTGATTGTGGTAATGAGGTTGAGGTCTCTGGAGCATGTAGTGTGGAAGGATTGGGATTTCTTTAGATGTAGCATTTCTAACAGAGCTGGGTCAGACATGGCTTTGTAAGTCAAGCAGAGATCTCCTCTAAGTAGGAGATATGAGACAGAGAATAGTTGGAGTTTTTTGAGTCTGTCCATAAAAGACAAGTGTTTAAGGCCTAGGATCCTCTTTGTGAGGTACTTTTGCAGCCTCTCCAGTTGTTGCAGGTGTCTAGTGAGGTACATGCCAAATGGGGTATTGTACTCGATGATTGGCTTAATGAGGGAAGAGTAGAGGGAGGCAATGACCTCTTTCTTCCTGGATGCAAAACTCTTAGTAATGAGATGTGCCACATAGACAGACTTTCTGACCACAGTGGCAATTTGGTGGTCAAAAAAGAGGTTGCTGTCAACCTGTGTTAACAGATCTCTTATAACACCTTCTGTGTTCAGTGGACTACCATCGATGTGGTAATTCATGGGAACTGGGTTTTTCCCAAAGGGGATGATGACACATTTTTTGGCACTGAGCTTAAGGCCATGGGTCTGACACCAATCATTGGTCTCAGTGAGGACTTTCTGTAGGATGTCAACATCACTTGGGGAGTTAATAATAGCTCCCAACTTTCAATTATCTGTGAACTGTATCAGCCAGAGTCCCTTCGTGTTGGCCTGGACTTCAGAGAAGTAGATACCAAACAGGAGAGGACCCAGGACTGAACCCTGTGGGACTTCACTTGTGACTGGTCAGCAGTCTGACTTGGAGTCAGCTACTTTCACACTGTGGGTTCTATCTGTGAGCCAGTTTGCAACCCACCTAGTGATATAGGGGTTGATGCCTAGCTTAGTGACTTTTTCTATGATTCCTGAGTGGGGAATGGTATCAAAGGCCTTGGCCAGATCAAGGTAGGCTATATGAACCACCTTGCCTTCATCCACAGCTCTGGTGACTGACTCAAAGAAGTCGACCAAGTTGAGCAGCCATGATCTCCTCTTCACAAAACAAAACTGTGTGGGATCCAGAGTTTGGCGATTCCCTATATCCTTGTTTATTAGGTCCATGATAATGCGTTCCATAGCTTTGCATTTCAGACTCATCAGGCTAATGGGGTGATACTTCCCAGGGTCTTTAGGCCCTCCTCCTTTGTGAAGAGGGATGACTATAGCAGGGCTCCATTCGGCAGGGACAAAGCCTAAGGTGAGGCTGTGATTGAACAGGGCACACAGGTGAGGTGCCAGCTCACTCTGTAGTTCATGTAGAACACAGCCAGGAATATTGTCAGGTCCCATAAATGCTGTATTATTGGCCTTGGACAGTGCTGTTTTAACCTGTACAGCAATAATACTGGGTGCCTGGAAATCTACTGGTATTGTGATTGGTCCTTGGGGGGGGGAGAGGGGTAAAGCTGGCATTGAATCTGTCGACCAGTATATTGGCAACATCTGTTGGCTCAGTATAGGAGGTACCATTGTGCAGTAGCTCAGAGCAAATCTGGGTATTGCCATGGAGTTTCTTTACATAACCATAGAAGGCCTTGTGGTTATCTTTACTATCTGCCACAATTCTGTTTTCATAGCTAGATTTAGAGGATTTGATGAGGGACCTCAACTTTTTGTTGAGGCTGATAAGGGAGTTTTTCCAGTCTTGGGACTTCACTTTATTCTGCATCAGTTTCCTCCTTCTGTTGTAGAGTTTGCTTATGGCAGGGGACCACCAGATTGGCTTCTTTTTTGTTGGAAGAGAGGGTCTTGGTTCTATTGGGTATGGTGAGATCCATACATTTGTGTACATGTTTGTACAGTGCATTGGTGTATGATTCAGCGGTCATGCAACTATTCTCTATTTCTATGGGTGCTGTGATGTTAGCCACCCCTGTTTTTAGGAGCCCAAAGTTAGCTTTGGAGAAGATTTTCATGCTGGTTACCTTTGTGGGGGGTGGGGTGGGGGTAGGATGTGGATTTCCAAGGTGATTCGTTTGTGGTCGGATTTAACCAGGGAGGAGTTGACTATCGGTGTAGAGCAATGGTTGCCCATGTTAGTAATGACCAGGTCGAGGATGTTAATACCTGTAGTGGAGGTAAGAATGAGCTGTTCCAGGGCATTGGAATTAATGAATTCCCGGAAATGTTGGGTAAGTGTATTTGTGCATGAGTAGTTTTCCCAGTTAATGGAGGGATAGTTGAAGTCACCCAATATGAGAGTGTTAGGTTGGACCCTAATATTCTCCAGGGTGCTTAGGAGTGTGAGTCTTGGGAAATGGTTGGGGACCTATAGCAGGCTATGACCTGAATCGCTGTCTTACCCAGTGTTAGCTGCACCTGAAGTATCTCTGATGTGTTATGTTGGGCCACCAGTCTGGCAGTGTGCACATCCTTTATGAATATGGAAACACCACCGCCTTTGGAGCTTCGGTGCACATTCTGGGGCTGAAAGGTGTGAATAAGTTATAGCCTGGCAGTGCAGGGGTGCTTTCTGCTGCCTTGAACCAGGTCTCTGTTACAGCACAAATGTCGATGTTCTCCATTTTAAGGAGTGCTTCGAGCAAGTGCATTTTGAGATTTAGACTTGTAGCATTGAGCAGCATGACTCTCAGATTGCATTTTTTCAGGGGATTACTTAAGTATGCTGTTGCTTCACCATGTACTTAAAACAGTACTGTGATTACCTACTTTTGACTGCTAACATCAGACTGTCATTTTTATTACTTTGTTTCTTTTGAATGTCAGGCTTAAACAAATAGCTGAGTTAGTTGTTATTTTCAAACTGATAAATTGTTCAGTGCCCAAGTGAGAGAAATCATTAATCTGTGTTACTCAGGCTAATTTGGCTTGTGTTCTACTTGCAGATTTTTAACACTAGTTAGAATTAATGTCTGATGTTAATCACCCTTCCCCAGCTCATTGATTTGCCTCAACCAATCACTGTATATAATGCAAAACAATGCAGTAGGAAACATCAACATAGCATGCACTTTTACAGAAAAATGCAGTGTGAATAATGCAAAGTGAGACACTGACAGAAAACCAAGACAGTAAGATGAAAACATTTTCCTGGTTTGTGGCATCCTTGAGGCTTGATTAAAGAGAAAGACAACTAATTTGTAGCAATAAAAAAACTAATTTTTGGTTTCATGATCATTTACATCTGAACCAACTCTTGTTTTTGTTCACAGTCAGGACTGTAGCTCTAGGCTATACTAAATGTGAGATGTAATATTGGCAATCACTGATGGATAAGGCACATTTAAATACCAATGTTCAAGAGCTGTTGTTTTAAATGACTCGATAGTTAAAAACATTGACCT
This sequence comes from Protopterus annectens, assembly GCF_019279795.1. Classification (NCBI taxonomy): domain Eukaryota; kingdom Metazoa; phylum Chordata; order Ceratodontiformes; family Protopteridae; genus Protopterus; species Protopterus annectens. Next base: position 616,843,738 of record NC_056729.1, on the reverse strand, counting down.
AGTTTAATTACTCTGCCCTTCCCAGCTTACATAATGTGACAGTTGATGAGACAATCTCAGGAAAGAAACTGAGATTTTATATAAAAAAAAAAAAAAAGATAGAAGCAAATTCAGGCATAAAACGTATGGAATAATTATTATATAATGCTTTTTTGGTATGCAGCACTTTTAGTGGTAGATTACAGATAAGGAAAGTCAGTTTTTCAAAACAAAAAATGGCATTTGAGTGGAGTTCTCCTTTAAGAAACATGGCTATCACAGCAGTCATAAATTTGCAATATAGCCAAAAGTCTAGAGCTTCAAAAGGTCATTCAGTAATGATCAGGATCTCAGTGTTCAATAAAGACTGGTTAAGTAACCTACCTAGCAAATGAAAATGTGGTTTAATCCTGGAAAAGGGTATAGTTTTCCACTTTCTTTTTACAGCTACCAAACAAATGCATATTTTTCAAGATGTCCTGAACAGTGAAGCAATATCTATTGGCAATGCTCTCTACAGAAATGAACATTCAATGACTAAATATTCACTTGTCAATTAAAAATGCAGACACTTCCTGGGTAAAAATACAGTTTATGACAGCAAATCAATAGCTACCCATTGAGTGCATTGTTTGGATGATAGTCTGAATAGTGAAGCAATATCTATCACAAGAGGAACCTTAAGACTAACTTGACAAAAGGGATGTGATCTCTACAAATCCTGGTAAATCTAAAGCAGATGAATCAACTTTGATACACATATTAATACTACAATTAAAGCTGTTAACAGAAAACTGGGCTCACTCTATAAGATTAAGTCCTTCCTCACCCCTGATGCCAGAACCACCATTGCCCATAGCCACCTGATCTCTACTCTCCTCTATGCTTCATCTATACATAGAAATATTTCCAAAACTAACCTAAAAAACTAGCAACCTCCTACAACATCATTGCCAAATTTGCTACATGCTCTCCATATAAAACCCATCACCCTTTAAACTCAAACAACTAGGCTGGCTTGAACTCCTAAACCAACTATTTCAGCAACTTACAATTACCCATAAGATTCTCTTTCACACCGATAGGACTCCTATTCTTAATAACATTGTCACTCCTTATATAAATCTTACTACTTTATGCTCAGCAAATAAATTACAAGCAACCACCCAGAAATGCCTTAATAAAGCCGGGGACTCCTTCTTTTCTAATTCTGTGGGTAAGAGTTGGAACAAACTCCCCTGTAACTTACAATTACTTTCATCCTTATCACTTTTCAAACACCAACTAAAACTACACCTTAAAGTACATTGGTTGTGCCCATGTACCAACCCAGATTAACACCAACCATCTAGCATACTTCTTTTCCCCCCTCTATTTCCCACTAGGGCGCAACTACACCCTCTTCATAGCCAATAATGTAATTTTCTTATTTCCTTCTTACTTCATGAAACTTACTCTTCACTTTTCTATAACTCTTCTCCTCCTCCTGATATTTTCTGTGTCAGTGTTAGTACTTATGGCACCTATGTCATTTTACTCAAAGCCCTGCAAGCATAATAACTAGATAGAAACCTTCACCCCTTCCTCACTATTTTTGTCTAACTATTGTCTAACTTTATACCTCTTGTATATACTACTCATACTACCACTTAACAAACACCCTCATTTATCCTTCTCTTTTGTTGTTTGTTCCTTCTATGCTAACCTAAACCTACTTTGAATTTAACTATTACTTATCATTTTGAATCTTTGCCATTTGAACCTATTTTATAACTAAATTAGACTATACCTTTTACTGTAACTGCATTTTCTTTTAACATGCATTATATTTTATGTAATAATTTTACTGTTTTGATTTATTTTCATTTGTAGTCCTGTTATTTATTAGCTTTATTTTGGAGCTTATCTCCCCAGGCCTCTACTGAAAATGGACATGTATCCAGTTAGACTAGCCCGGTCAACAAATGTAAAATAAATAATAAATAAATGACAAACACAGATAAGGCTAGACAAAGGCATCATCCAACTCCAACTGGTGCAGAAAATGACTACCTATTCTGATGACTGAAACCATAGTTAATAGCAGTATCAGCTCCTGAACTGAAGAGATGATTCATTACAAAAAATGCAGCATCCACCATAATCCCTTACAAACAAAACTGAAGCAATTCATAATCACAGCAGCCAAACAACTTGGTGAAAACTGAGTCAGCATAGACCAAGAATGAAGCCGGTTTCTGTCATTTCAGTTAAGAATCAAAAATGAGGCCACTCAGGCAGGCAAAACACCACAAAATGGTCAAAATAACAATGATAAATACAACACATATAGCCAGTTATCATCAAGAGAAAAATAACCATAGAGCCAATAAAAACTGTACAGCATGGAAAACAAATGGTAAAATCTGAGCGCATTCTGGCAGCCATTCATAACTATCTCAGCTCAGTTAAATAAGTTCTGAATTCCCTGTCCTGAACATAAGTCATATACTCACCCCTTAAGTAAACTGAGTGTAATACATCAGGTCAGAGAGTCACTATAAATCAGGAGAATTCAATAAAACTTGCATGGTCCATTTCCATCGTGTGCACATCACACCACAATGCGAATATGGACATGGACTGTTTCATATTCAATAAGCAGCTCTACACGATGTTTAGCACTGCACAAACAAGGTAAACACCATGGCATGCTAACTACGGTATAAGCAGCTAAACTGCATGCAGATCAACCAATTCAACATGGTGGAGCTCTTGAACAAGCTATAAAGCAACCGTGTAGACACTGTGGTGGCTTTCTCTGCAAATTCCAAAATCAGTTGGAATACAGCCACAGAAAGGAGTCTACACTGAAAGAATGTTAGGGGCTGCTGCTGCTTTAATTCATTGTTATATGCCACAGACTGAAGCCTATGCTGTTGCTGCCAATAAACCTAAGATTTACAAGGTAAGTGTTTAACCAGGAGTGTATTGTGTAGTAATAAAAAGGAGAGTAACAATAGCAACATATCCTTGTGTGTGCCATAACAGACTTGCAGCTTTGCTGCCCCCCCAAAAATAAAATAACAGCCCTTGCTAATCAAACTATATATATAAAACTATTAAATAGATTTTTCTGACTTACATTTCAGCATATGCAGTATGTAGCTGATGAAATGCAAGCATGCCCACTCAAGTTTGGTAATCCTCTGTGCAGATATAGCCCAAAGTAAGAGCCTCTTTTCTATGTTCTCCATGTAAACAAGTCTCTTCACCTTCAAATCCTCTAGCTACATGTCTGCCTTCAGTGTAGATTCAGGGCTGTCAGCACAGTGAAGATGCAGATGAGGTGTGAACAGATTAAACATAGTGCAGGTACTCTCTCAGTGTATTTGTTAAAGGATTGTAACTGTAAACGATTACTGGTTGGGAGAAACAGCACTGCAAACTGCCTTGCTTCCACTGGTTGTATCAGATTAGATCTACAAAGTGTTAGATGCAAGGCTGGAAATGTACGTAAGCAGCACACAAGTCACAGGTTGTGTTCCTTCACATCCAACCTGCCCCTCATTTTTTTGCCAACTGCACATGATATTATTTCCACTTAATATCCTCACACATTTTAATGCCAATGACAAAGAATGGCTTGCACACTGCATCTCTCAGGTTACTGCTCAGACAAATGAAGAATGGCCAACAAGTACAGGTGTAAAACAGAGCTGTATATTTGCAAGTAAGAATTATGACAGGTTGTGTGATCACTAGGTGCACTAGATCCAAAACTACTAAATGTACAAATAATACTTGTATGGTTTGATATCACTGTAGATGTTCTTGCATTTGGTTGTGTGCATATTGAGTTTAAGTTCCTTGCTGCAAAGTTGTTTGTGTGCCAAAGAAAAGAAGGATAAGGCACCCATCCTGTGTTCTGAAGGTGCATTGCAGTGAGAGTTCAAATCCAGACCTATGTAGTAATATTTCATGTGTATTAAAATGTTCTAGTGTGTATGTCATAGGTTGCTTTTCCTCATTTCAACTCTTTCTCCTTTTTTTCTGTTTTTCTTTGGGGGAACTCAGCACAAACATGGAAAACAATAGAAATGAATGGCTGGTTTGGCTCCACATATCTTAATTGCATGAAGCTCAGCAGTGTACAAACTGGACAACTGGCCAAACAGGACCCAAACAGCCAAAAATAGAAACTGGATGAATTCAATTAATACTATATGGCATCACTATGCAATGTTGCATGGTGGTTAACAGTGAGACCTTAAGAATGACTAGTAAAATAGGGAATGTCATGTAACTATTCCTGTGGTAGCATGTGTAAGTGTAGAGCTGCAGTACAGATGGTCCTGGGTTCTAGTTCAGGATGTGCAACCTTTGTTTTACTGTTGTGACATTGCAGTTTATAGCAATGAACTGCAACATAAACAATTCTCAACCTTCTTGTGGCATCAGTTGTAACTGTAGGACTGCCATACACATGGTCCTGTGTTCGAAAGCAGAATATTCCATACACTTTTATGCTGTTCCACTTCCCATTATCATTGCCCACTTATAACACATGACGTGGTGTAGCTGATATTAATTATATGTATGAGGGCTGAGGCACTAGTATTGTGTAAGTTATGCATTCATTTATCTATGCATTATTACATTTATTCTCAAATGGATGACTGTGGGTATATTGCGTACTATATTTCTGTAAGTATATTTCTGCTATCTGGACTGCCATGGCCTTCACATTTGTGTAACTCACATACACAACTACCAGTACATCCAATAACTTTGAATTTACTTTACTTGCTACTGTCACACTCTACTTACCATCACGCAAACATGGTGCACACTCCTGAGCACTATGTTCATGAGATGGTAAGCGGAGAGCAACATTTTCAAGCAGTGTGTATGCTCCCAGTAAATGTGATGACTGGAATTGGTGGGAAAGAATCATTTTCCATTGCTCTAGATCTGTGGCAGATATGGTAGGCATTTGTGGGGAAGGAGGCAGGTTTAAGGCACAGAGATGGGGTGTCAATGAGTCCAAGACTTTTACTGGACTCTTAGTAAAGAACCACAGTGCCAGGGTTTTGCAGGGAGACTCTTCTGGCTCCCAATATAAGTCTAAAACTTAGGATAATTTAGCCTAGACTGTAACCAGTACCACCAGGATCCCCCACACTAGTAAATAATGTAGGCATCACTACAATGACCTTGGGAGAAAGAATATGTATACCCTCAACCATTGGATCAGGGAATTTAGGACTGGGGACATTCCACACCTGTAAAACTATCAACTACACAGAATACTTGTAAGATCTAAAAGCTTAATATAGGCAAGACCTGTATTCATAATGGTATTCTATTCTGTTCTGTTTTCTTTCACAGCTGCCAGGGACCATGAGGTCAGTGTACAAACCCATGGGACTAGATTGGCGAGGACAAGGGAAGCATGTGGTATGCATGCAGCAGAACAGTAGTGTTATTCTAACATTAAAAGTTAAAGATAGCTTTATTGGTATTTTATAGAGTTGTTTCTATCAAGCATGCATATCTCAACTGCAAAAGCAAGTATACATGCATTAGTCTGTAGCACAAACCAAGAGTCCAATATTACAATATCAAATTGAGCATGCATATCTCAACTGTAAAAGCAAGTATGCAATATTAGACTTTAGTCAGAGGTTGTGGGTTCAAAGACTACACTTCCCAACTACACAATATTGTTAATTTTTCAGTTATGTGTAATTTAAAGGTTTAAAATAAAAGCTCTATACCAGCGGCACACATGCCCTGCAGTAGACTGTAATCTGTATAACTGGAACACTCATATGTGCAATATATACACATGTCAAGGAGTAGTTGCTGCAATCTTGGTTTAGTGTGCATATGTTAGGAGCTGGTAGTCTTAAAAGTAAAAGTTATCTGTTAGGAGTTGGTAATCGTTAAAGTAAAAGTTAAGATAATAGAGTCAATTAATTGTATCAATGCATTGTATGTCACATATGAAGGTACTGTTACCTCTCTTTTTTTCTCTCGTCCAACCATTATCTTCTCTTTTTTATTTTATTTTTATTTTATTTATTTATTTTTTATTACATGTTGTCAAATTGTGTCCATGTCATCCACGTGTACCACATCGCTAAATGTTTCACAGCACAGTGGGGTAGGCCTGCCCCACAGGATCCACCTGCCTCCCCTCAGCTGCTCCAGCACCATTGCCCAGCATGTCTAATAAACAACCTGGCAGCACTGCCTCTGCTGACCCTGCACTACCTGCCCCCTCAGGTAGTCTTGCCCTGGAGGCTGATCCAATGGTACCTTCTGGGAGCAGTGGTGGAGGTGGTGATTTTATTACCCACGCTAAATTGCCAGAGATGGTAAGTAGGATTGTGTGCTGCATTGTTAGTGCATGTCTATGCCGGTTGCCGAGGCTGTCCTCCCTCATTTTACATAATACTAGGAGAAGGAGAAACAGACATCAGGCACTCCAGCCAGCAGCGGAATGAGGTGACAGTGATGACAGTCCAGTGAGTGAGAACTCAATTCTCATTGTCACCCAGCTTAACAACCATGGGTTTGTGATGTCCCCACCCTCACCCCAATCATGGTGTCCCCCAATCTTTGAGTCCATTATCACCCCTGTCTCTGGTCTTATTTGGCTTGTCTGTCTGCAATTCCTTCCACACCTACCCATAAAGCATACCAAGAGATGTGTTATGCAGAACTTTTATTAGCCTTGGATTTCCAGGAATGTAACAGGGTACTGCAGGACCTGTGAGCAGTGCCAAAAGGTAGCCAAGGCAGGAGACAAGGTCAAAGCTCCTTTGATGCCGTTGCCTGTGATTGAGGAGCCATTTCAGAGCATAGCTATGGATATTATAGGGCTTTAGAGTACTCCAAATTCCACAAGGAAAAAGTATATCCTAGTGGTAGTAGATTATGCTACCAGATACCCTGAAGCAGTGGCCCTATCTTCCATTGAGGCAGAAAATGTGGCAAATGCTTTGTTAGAGATTTTCAGCAGGGTAGGTTTCCCAAAAGAAATACTGACTGACAGAGGTGTCAATTTCATGTCAGACCTGCTGGCTTGTCTGTGGAAGTACTGTGGGGTAAAACACCTAATGACCACCCCCTGCCATCCCCAGACTAATGGTATGGTTGAGAGGTTAAACTCTACACTAAAGACCATGCTACAGGCATTTGTAGACCAGTTTAAGAGGGACTGGGACAAATATTTTCCCCATCTACTGTTTTCTCACAGAGCGATGCCCCAGGAATCCACAGGTTTTTCACCCTTTGAGTTGCTGTATGGGTATAGGGTGAGGGGACCTCTAGACCTGATCCGAGATGAGTGGGAGGGTGAGTGTGAATCTCACAAGGAGTCTGTTGTAGTATATGTCTTAAACCTCAAGACAAGGCTCAGGGAACTCATGGGTTTGGTCCAGGAGAACCTGGCAGAAGCCCAACAGCAGAAAAAGGTCTGGTATGACAGGAATGCTCAAGCTAGAGAGTATGCTGTAGGGCAGCAGGTAATGGTTCTCATTCCTGTCAGATACAACAAGCTGCCGGCAGTTTGAGAGGGACCCTTCAAAGTAGCAAGGAAGATCAGTGATGTTAACTGCATGGTAGAACTGCTAGGCAGGAGGCAGGGGCACAAACTGTACCATGTTAACATGATGAAATCTTACCATGCTAGGGAGGCCCTGATGCTAAGTATGTGCAGTGGATAGCAGAAGGAGTCTGAGGGGGGATCTGGTGATTGATCTCCTCAGTAAGGCTCAGACTGACACCTCAGTGGAAGGGGTAGCAATGTCCCAGCTATCCCCTACCCGGGCTCAAGAAATCCAAGCAATGCTACACGAGTTTGGGGATATGTTAACTGGGAAACCAGGATGCACCCATCAGGTGCAACACCACATGGATATGGGATGCCAAAGGCATATCAAGCATGCCCTTTATAGGGTGCCTGAGGGAGTCAAGCAGACCATGAGGGAGGAGATACAGGAAATGTTGGATATAGGGGTAATTCAGGAGTCCAGCAGTCCCTGGGCCTCACCAGTGGCGCTGGTACCAAAAAAGGATGGCAGCACCAGGTTCTGTGTGGACTACAGTAAATTAAATAGTCACACAGAGTCATATGCTTACCCCATGCCTAGGGCAGATGAACCCTAAAGAAACTGGGTGGGGCTAAGTATCTTACCACTACTGATCTTACCAATGGTTACTGGCAGGTGCCCTTGACTCCCAAAACTAGAGAGAGAGGTCAGCTTTGTGACACCTTTTGGCTTGTATGAGTTCATAAAGATGCCCTTTGGGATAAAAAATGCCCCAGCGACTTTCCAGATGCTGGTAGATCATACCCTCCCATGAGCAGGAGAGTTCTCCCCTGCTTACTTGGATGATATTGCCATCTACAGCCATTCCTGGAAAGAGCACCTTCAACAGATCAGGGAGGTGCTGGCCAGACTACAGAGGGCAGAGGTCTCCTACCTGGGACATAGAGTGGGAAGTGGTAAGATCAGGCCAGAACCTGCTAAAGTGGAAGCAATTCAGGCATGGCCTGCCCCTGTTGCCAAAAAGCAGGTGAGGGCCTTCTTAGGGACAGCAGGGTACTACAGAAAGTTTGTCCCCAATTATAGTACCATAGCTGCTCCTCCCACAGACATGACAAGGAAAAACAAGCTAGATAAGGTAACGTGGACACCAGCATGTGAGCAGGCATTCCAGAAGCTTAAATGAGCTTTTGGAGGACCCCCTGTGTTAGCCAGTCCAGATTACAGCAAATAATTTGTTGTGCAGGTGGATGCTTTAAACCATGGGGTGGGGGCTGTACTCAGCCAGGTTTCCTCAGAGGGAGAAGAGCACCCAGTGGTATATCTCAGCCATAGGCTCCAATCCAGGGAGGAATGCTACGCAACTGTAGAAAAGGAATGTCTAGCCATAGTGTGGCCATTGCAGAAACTTCAGCCTTATCTGTATGGAAGGAAATTCACTGTAGTTAAACCACAATCCCTTAACATGGCTACATCAAGCCAGCCAGCAAAATGCCAAGTTACTAAGGTGGAGCCTAGGGTTGCAGGGATATGATGTGACAGTGCAGCACTGCAGTGGGGTTAGTAATGCCAACACAGATGGACTCTCAAGACAGGGTATGGGGTAGTGTATTCCCAGATAGACTCACCCTCTTAAGCAATGTTTCTCAAGGGTCATTTGAAAAACTAGCTTAAGTTTTCAGAGGAGAGAAATGTCACAAAAGGAAATATTGTCAGCCAAGCTATCTGGAATTTTGTAAATAATTCTATGTCATTTGTGAATATTGATATGATTTATAAAGAAGTGTAACAGAGGGAGATACTGCCTGCACAGCTGTCTGGAATGTTGTAAATAATTATGTGTCATTTGTGAATATCAACGTGATTCATATGTCTGTGTTACAAATGCATTAGAACTGTATGTTATGTGTATATCAAACTGCTGGTACAGAAGTATGTGTGAAAACGGTTTGTAGAGTACTGAGCTTAAATATGTATCTACAGTATATCCCACTGGAAAAGAATAGAAATGTATATAAGCTATTGTACCTGTGTAAATGTATATGTTTTAAAAGTAGAAACTAGAATTATAGGGTTAACTTGCAAAACTTCAAGAAAATAGTTGAAATTAAATTGTTTTATAAATGTGCCATAAAAATTAGTTTCAATGCAACAAGGAGAAAGGATGTCTAAAACTAGGAAGCCTTCTGCATTGTGTTGTAAGTGTTTTATTGTTTTATGTCTTCCAGCAGCTGCAAAGATTTAAGAAGGGACCTTGTTTATGTGTTTTCATAGGGAGATGCTATATGCTGGTAGTTTCTAGCAATGAGGGTTTAGCGTGGCAACTAAGTTCAGATGGCACAAAGTGATGTCATGCTGCCAGCTAAACCAGCAGTAATATTTGATATTAATTTGAGAAGTCTCTGAGAGAGAGACTGCGCATTTTGTATTTGGTCTTTGACCTGGCAGCATCAGCTGGAAACATCCACTCACCACATCTGCACTTGCCTTGCTGTAAGTAAGTTACTTAAGGTACAGTATATTCTTTTAGATTCAGTTAGGAATATAGTAAAGTATAGCTTAGATGTTTTCTGTATTTATTTGAGACTGTTCTGAAATGTTGTTTTAAATATTTTCTATGACTTTGAACTCTGATATCACTGTACATACATATTTAGTATTGTCTTGTTCTTGTATTATTTATTATTAAATATATTTAAACCTTTAAATTGTGGCTGGTCTGTCTAGAGATATTTAAGCTCTTAGCGTACTTGCATATATATTTGATGACACTGTGCAGGCCACTCCTAATAGCCTTGCTCTTGGTCAAACTACAATTTTGATTAATAGTAACCTTACACGGTAAGATTGTACACCCTTTGCTAAGGGCCTTAAAGTAGTTGATAACTAGTGGCTGGTGGTGGTGAAAACTACCTTACAGTCTGAGCAGAAGGGGGCATACTGTGGCTAGTAAACCTGTGCCAGCCTTTTCCAGGTGTGTGTGTGTGTGTGTGTGTGTGTGTGTGTGTGTGTGTGTGAGTGTGTGTAAATCAAATCTCAAAGCATGTGTGTGTCAGCAACTCTGGCAGGGACACAAAGCACTGGCTGGACAGACAGGGTATTGGAGGTCTTGGTTTGGCCACTCAACTGAGATCTCAACCCTATAGCTGTGCCAGTGGAGAGTCTTACTGGGGATTTGGAGAAAGATGGAGAAACCAGCCCCAGACTGACTGTGGTCTCTGTGAGCATTTAAGGGAAATTGCACTTTACTGTGTGAGGCTCCTTTATTACTGTGCCAGTGCTGGGGAATCACAGTGGCCATCAACACCTATATCACCAAGTAGGTAGAACAGTGGATCACATACGTAGCATCTAAATATGTAGAAATGTGTGAAGTGACCTATATCTCATGTCCAGTGATCATGTGTATACTTCATGGTTGTCTGTTAGGCCCTTTCCTGTCCATGATCACAGATGTCAAGAATGACATACAAATCCTGTGTCCCAACAGCTCTCTGGAGGACTACAAATTGTGGATAATTGTTGACTCCAACTGTGATATTGTTATAATACAGACAGTATCAACACACATCAAAGATTGCTGTCACACCCATGACAACATGAGATAAAAAAATAGGTGGGGATTTATTTCATTATGCAAACAAATGCACAAACCAAGGATCGTGTAGATGTCACACCCTTTCAGAAGACCAGTTGTTATGTGACCTGTGTCCTGGGATCTATGGTATGTGGAATCTCCACAAGCATATGTCCATGGTGGTGAGTACCCCCTTGTATGTAATACTACTACTAAGTATGTGCAGGACATGCATATGACAGGCCATAATACCTTCATAGTTTACAGCCTTCACCACACCAATACCTGAACACAATGCACCCTTCCTCATGTCCTTCCATACATATCTTCCAATGATGTATAACTGAAGTGTGCCATTTTTGTCACTGTGAGCTGTCACACATCTATTTGTGCATACATAGGTATTAGTATAGTTGCATTAATATTACTGTCTGATGGCATGGAACCCCCATCAAGGTGTAATACCACATGCATAGGTGATATCTGTTTCGGTGATGCACTCATGACATACATAGCCATTTAATGATGATGGCATGGTTTACATTCATGACAATGTGGATTGTACCATATATATTTCTGCCATGCACACTAGTCAACTAGACTGTAGTGGTCTGCCATGCACACCAGTCAACTAGCCTGTAGTGATCATACTGTCAATTGTGTCTCCTCACACCTCCTGCATATGTTAGTGTCAGGAGAGTGTGCTTGATTACACTCATAGATTGCTGACATGTCCTAATAACTGTGCAAGTGTGTTGGTACAGAACAATCTATGCTCACTCAGAAACACATGGGTATTACTGTTGGTATTATTCTGATATCCATGATTGTGCATGATGGCCATGAGCCTGTATCTGTGTCCTACTTATTAGAAGCCTCTCCCAACAATACAGGCATACTCAGGCAAATCAGTTTGCACAGTTTCACAATATGCACCCAATCCCAGTTGTATTTAACATCCATGAAACATGTCCTCTCCAATCTTCGTGTCTGGATGCTTATATCACACAGACATCCTCCACTGTTATGTCACCTTGTGTGACAGTCACATCATATACATTTGTCACTGTGCAGTCTGTACTGTGCTATATGGAGACATGATTAATGTTCCTGCTGCAACTGTCTTCCTTTTACATTTCCTCATGTGGGGGTACATTGCAATGTTTCACCTGTCCTCCTTCCTGATGTTCATCACTAAACTTCATTTGTGTGTCCTTATTCAATAAACACACTTCCCATGACTGTTTCTTATAAATGGCAGTCCAAATACCATTACAGATCATTGACACAACTTGTACAGACTGCCTGGAATTGGATTCCACAATACTCAGCACTATATACACTGTCCTGTCCTGTGCCTGCAACACATGCATTAATATATGAAAAACTCTGGTGGTCCTTCTGGCATCCCATGCAATCCTGCTAGCCAAGTATCCAATATAGTACACATACACTGTCCCATCCTGATATATTGTTCTGTCATGTCCTGTCCCCGCAACATAATACTTTAATATATGCAAAACCCTGATGGTCCTTGTGGCATTCCTCTCAATCCCACTAGCCCAGTATGCTGGAGTGCACACATACATTGTCCTGTCCTGTCCCCGCAACGTAATACATTAATATATGAAAACTCCAGGTGGTCCTTGTGGCATTCCATGCAATCCAGTTAACCCAGTTTGCTAATCTGTAACTAAGTTTGCTATCCATGTTGTTTTACATGGTTTCCTGGCTGCCACAAAACCCTGCTTGCTTACATTTAAAGGAGAGCCGCAGCATGAATATTCATTAAGCACTGCTGCTCACTGTGCAAACATATAAACTCCGTGTAGGCTTCACTGAGTTTATTCAATCACAGGGAATGTCTATAATACCCTACATTTAGTAACCATGTATAGAAAATCAGCTGTTCCATGTTAGTCCCTTTTCCGAATTCTTAGTAAAATTTTCATGAAATTATAGTATGATACTCTGTTAGTAAATGAATATAAGGATGCAATTCCATCTGTAAGGATTTAAATGGACTTCAGTGTTGCATATAACCTTAACACTTTGTCATAGGCAGTTCAAGGAGCTCTGGTAGTGGCAATGTCCCAGTGACAATACATAACCCTTTCAGTTAAGAAATGAATATACATATAAATTCATATATATATATATATATATATATATATATATATATATATATATACACATACGTATACATATAACACTTGTGCTTCTGATGTAATGACAACTCAGTTCAGACATTTTTTGGACACAAACACCATTACCTACTTCGAACAAATCATATACCTACTCCTAAAAGAAACTGAAAAAAAAAAACAATATGAAAACACGTGGTATGAGTGGCACAGTGTTTAGCAATGTTATTTCACATTTTTTCCCTCCAGTTTCGTTCTTGGCTGGGGTATCTTCTATATACAGTCTTCACATCCTTCCTGTGTCTTCATGTTTTTGATGGGTGTTCCAGCTTCCTCCTACAGCCAATGATGTGTCATAGATTACCTGTCATTCCTCCAAATTTCACATAGATGTGTGTGCGTTTTGTGAAAGTGAGCAGGTATGCATCCTATAGTGGGTTGGTGCCCATTTCAGGGTTAGTTCATCTGCCCTGTGCCCAGTAAGTGTTGAAGTAGGTTCATACCCCACAACCCTGAAATGGGTTAAGTGGGCAGAGAATGAATGAATGACTGACTGAATGAATAAATAAATTAAAATGCATGCTAGACTTCACTATGAAATATGGGATAGCTCAGTCCTCCTTTGACAGTTCAAAGGATAACTTTAGGAGATTATGCTTACATTCTTAAGTACAAAACACACCTAAAACTGCCAGGATGTAAATGAAGCTCAGTGTTAATGTTGACACTGCTACATAACCACAGACAACACAGGGAAATTTGGTTGTTGTCTCTTTCCAGAGACAAAAATGTTCTTTTTCATGATGGAATATATGATTTTTTTTCTTCTCAAATCATAACTCAGTACAGATTTAGTCTGAACATATGCTTTATTCTCCACTCTGAAGAGAAGTCAGTTATGCATCCTTAATGAAACTGAGTACAATGTAACACAACAATGAGTCACTCTGACATATCTGTGAGAGTCTGTATTTGTTGCTATGCATAAAAGGCCATATGTCACATTTCCTTTAATATTGCTCTTAAAACTTTCAGGGTGTTATACATGAACAGTCAGGTACAAAATTCACTTAGAACTGATATTCTTCCCTTATGGATTTAAATGCAGCCAACTGCCAAAACTGATCTCTTACATTGTTATGACCTGTACAGAGGGATTTGTTGGCAGCTTTTTCCAGTGACCAAAAGGTCGATTATTTGGAGAAACTTTTATGATTTTTTTTTACCTATGATATAATGCGATTTTGGTGCACACACATTCTGGCATTGTATTGTATTCCATACCTGAACAAATCATATATACATCCCTTAAAGAAAAAAAATACAATACAGTTTGTCAGTTTGGCTCATTATAATGGCAGGGTTATATGGTTATATCTCTGAAGTGGTATGAACTCTTGTACAATGCCTTAGACAGCAAATCTGACTATTCATTTATAAACTGTACTAAGTTTGTGCTTGTTTCCATTATGAGAGGACACAGCTCAACATACTGAGGATCGGAATCCCCAGTCTGTATTTGCTGAAAAAATGCATTTTTTTAAACTTTTTTAAAGGGAAGCACCCCCCCCACCCCACCCCAAACTTATATATACCAACTCTCCAATCATACAAACTCAAAGAAGGGGGACTCTCCTAAAAAAGGGATCACCGCTGGTAGAAATTGTCAGAAGTGAATTCCTATTGAAGAACTTTGATCCTTGGTCGGTTGAACCTCAGGTAACTGATGCTTGAGAGTTTAATCTTCATCCTCTAGTAGGTTACACGGTTATGTTTATAGGTAAAGAGACAAAGAATTAGCAGTGTGTTGAATTTCTGAGTGCCAAATCAATTCAAAAATACTTAAAAATATTTTTTCCTTCATGAGTATTATAGATGCTTTAAAATATTACTTTTCTTGAGAAATAAATAGTGGTTTAATGTTTATGATATAAAAATCACAATATGTTGATTTTTACCTATTTAGAAAAAGAAAAGGTACATGTTTGTTCTGAACTGAATCTAATGTCATTTGCAGATGGATGCTGTGAAATTAAAAATGTACAATTTTAAAGCAAAAACCTGAGCTGTGTAGTATTTTTGCACAGAATACCATAAATAGTAATTGCTACCTACTTTTATACCTTGTCTGTCCCCATAAAATATACCTATTCTGATAGTGTTACACCTCTGTTGATTTTGATAGTCACTTAAATATTTTTTTCTAGCAAAGACTAACCTCCCCCACACAGCAAATTTACACATCCCCGACAAGCCATATCAATGTTCATTTAAATGTACAGGTGTATATGTACCTCACCACAACTAAGATCTTCTTTAAATAAAACAGAAGTTTTTTTTGCCATTGATGTATGCACTATCTGTTGTTAGTACTACCCACTGATTCTATCTGTAGTCCCTCCAGCATTTTTGCCAATCATTTAGCAGAAAACCAGCCCTGAAGATGTGTTTGCTCTCCATAGCAGTCTCACCAGTAAACACTGACAGTTGCTACACCCAAATGGCCAATGTCAGTCCTTATTTCCCACAATAAGATGCCATGGATTAATGGGCTATTACTAGCTACTCTATGAGAGAGAGGGAAGTAAGACTGGCATGCTATCTTTCTTCCACTTTCATTCTGAGGCCATTTGTTAACAGTTAAGGCAGTTGTTTCATAAGTGCACTATTTCTACTTATGAAACAGATAACCCTAAACTGCAAAAGTATTTTCTTTAATCTAAAATGATCATTTTCACAATAAAACATATGGAAAAACAATGGTATCTCCACATGTAATATTTCAGCCTTTTCATTCATTGCTAAGATAATGCATTACCAATAGTAAAAGAGTTAGCTCCAGTTTGTTGAATACGCTTGATCCCCTGCACTCGCTTATTATGTAGCCCACAACAACTATAAGATGATGTTCTTTCTGTGTTGCTCTATTAGTTACTTGCTTGTCAGAACTTATTCTTATCTTATCAAGATTCTTATATTTTGGGGGAGTCATTAGGGGGAGATACACAACTTATTGGACCAAACACATTTTTAATAATAACCATATTTTCTAATTTCCCAACTTTATTTGAAACTTTTTTTCTCATATGAAAATAGATAATTTTATATGATTAGGTTGCAGAATTTACTTTTGGATCAATTTGCAACTTCACCTGATAGTTTTCCCTTTGGCAATTCCTTCAAATAAACTTCTGGCCTCAACATTTTATCAAGTATTTTTTTTTTCTGTTTGCATCATATACATATTAACCCTGATGACTTAGCCATAGGGTAAGCCACATGATTTACTTATGTCCCTCAAACACACAGCAAATGGAAAATTTTGCTTTGCCATTCATTTAACCTCAGCTTCGATGCAACATTTCACTTCAAGAGCTTCTTGCGTGTGATGTGTGTGTGTGTGTGTGTGTGTGTGTGTGTGTGTGTGTGTGTGTGTGTGTGTGTGTGTGTGTGTGTGTGCTCTCATGCACATATAAGCTTAAAGTAGACAGGAAAAATGTCTGAATCTTCAGCCACTGAAACATCTATAAAAAGTGTTTTTTCCTCTTGGGGCAAGCAATCCTGCAACCTTCAGGTGAGGAACTTCATACCACCATATCCCCATATTTAAAAGTACTAACTCCACAGTCACAAAACTGCAGGGAAAAGAAAATGACCACACACAGCTAATCACTGCCAACACTGCTTCTGAGTAATCTTGCCGAGAAATTGCTTGCTGGTTTTACTCTAGTGAGAGGAAAGGAGAGTGAACCAGCAATTTCTAGGCCTCTGATTACTTTAGAAGCTTCAACAGTGTTGTTGATATTGGCTAGTGTGCTCTTTTGAGCTTTTTTAGCCACTTTCAGTGGTGCTCTAAATGCCCTTTGTTTGCACTGTGTTGCCCTAAGTGTAGTAGGGTTGCAATATGCATTTTATAGATGCAGGCAATTTCACCTACATCTGTGTTCCTGTCTCCACCTGCTCTCAAGCATTGCATAGTCAGCTATTATTAGTAGAACTTACAAGAGTCAACAGCTACATTTAGCTGCACAGTGAGAGACAGTATGTTCTTAGACTAT